>NC_060278.1:50944174-51244174 GCF_021613505.1 Equus quagga | reverse complement strand
AACAAGGCTTAGGCTCCTCCGGTGGCAGAGATTTTAATGTTAAAATGAAGCAAATTGCAACTTTAGGTCATGTCTCAGCTCATCTGCATAGGTGCTGTTCTTGCGGTGGAGCTTGCTCTGGTTCAAGGTGGTTGGTGATAGCATCTCTTAACGTAACAACAACAACACAAAAACAATTTGGAGAAACTGTTAAATGTTTCCTAAACCTCTTTTGAGTTCCTTGGGGCAATTAGTCAGTGACAAAAGATATAAACGTTTATATGAATTCTGATAAAGGTAGCATGGAAATGAATCTAATTGAATTTTTTGTTGTTTGTTTAGCTACCACCAGAAAATCAGAAAAGTATAAACAGCAATTATCCTTTGTTTCTTTTCATATCTCAAATACTACTTCAACAGATTCTAAAAGTTCAGATTTTGGGGCCAGCCCGGTGGTGTAGTGGTTAAGGTCACGTGCTCAGCTTCCGTGGCCGGGGGTTCACAGGTTCAGATCCCGGGCATGGACCTAGCACCCACCATCAAGTCACTCTGTGGTGGCATCCACATAAAATAGAGGAAGATGGGCAACAGATGTTAGCTCAGGGCCAATCTTCCTCACCAAAAAAAAGGCATAGCTTTGGAAAAAGAAAAGAAATCTAGGGTTAGATAGAATGGCCTGGTTTTTGGCTAATTACACTGCACAGGCTATTTCTTTATAAATTTTTTTTAGACAATCACAGAGTGTGATTTGAAATCTGAATTCTTTATAGCGTGCAATTTTGTGTGTGTACGTGTGTGTTTATGATTTGAAGGCAGAATATTAATTTAAATATAAAAAATAGTAAATATTCAGCATCCTTATGAGATTTCTTTGTACCCTCTGCCCTAAAACACAATGCACGAGGAGAAGCAAAGGAGGAAAGACTTAAAAAGACTTAAGGGACCTAACTATCAAATGAAACGAGTAGAAACTCTTTCGATCATGATTTTCAAGAATTAAAAAGAATTCGTTTTAGACTTTCAGGGAAATTTAAATATGGCCTGGATATTAGTCACTGTTAATAAATTATGATCAATTTTGTTATGTGATAATGGCATTTGTGATTATGTAAGCTAATGTTCTAACATTTAATTTTTGAGATGCATATGGAATTGCACATGGAACACTTATGAGTGAAATAACATGAGGTCTCAGATTTGCTTTAAAATCTTCTAAACCACCCATCTCTACCCCCTCAGCAAAAGGGGAAGAGGTAGATAAAACATGTAAATAAAATGTTGATGGTGATTGAGGCGAATGAATACCTGGAACCTCCTGTGGAGTCTTGACTGTTTGCTTGAAAATTTTATACTCAAAAGTTGTCAAGAATTAATGGAAATTGAATATAAGCTCCGTAAGATTAGCTATTATGTCTTTTCAAGCTTTAAACAATTATTTATAGAGTAGAAACTTAATAAATTTTATTAAATTGCATGTATTGTTACATGCACATTTTAGTTTATACTAACACAAGATTTTTGTAGAAATTTGTTAAACATAAATGTTTAAAGATTGATGCTACAGCTATAAAAGCTTTAACAAGATGTTTCTTCTTAATTTACCCTGAATAACAATGAGACAGTTGGCTTTAACAAGGAAGAATTGGATTAAAAGGATTTAGAAGTTTTATTTCATGTTCTGCAAAGGCATTATGTTGAGAAGGTCAAGTATATTTTGTGTACGTAGAGTATGAGTTCAAACACCAAAAGTAGTGCCAATTGCTCCCTTTTCTACAACTATAACTTGATTTAAAGAAGCAATAACCTTTCTAAGTTGGAGAATAACTGTGAGGGTAATGGTGTCCCTACACCCAAAGCTCTATTTTTCACCATCCTGTAAAGAAACAAGAATCTTTGTGTACAGAAATGTTAAGAAACACAAGACACTCAGATTCATTGAGCGAAAGAACAGGATAGAATCAAAAGTATTTCATATACAAATAGCCAAATACTTTCATAGCGTCAACTCATCTCTTCAATTTCTCTTCAGGTAACTACTCCATAAATAAAAACTCATATTTATCTCATTCAATTTCTGAATCAGAAAACATATTAAGAAAGGTAATGGAAATGTGTTCATTTGAAATTGTGTTTAGTCTCTTTAGAATGTTATGTTTACACCAACCGCTGACATTGCAAGAACACTTGAGTACTCTTACCCCCGGGTGGGTATCCAGTTATAGTAGTCATGCTACTTTGCATTTAATTTGTCAGACAAATAACAGAAAGGATAGCAGGTGTTTTTGTCTAACTCCATTGGTTATGATTAGAGACATTACAAAACTATGAAAATGAATGTTGACATAGCACTTTGAAAGCTAATTTTCTTGTGTGTGTGACATGCCATAGCATATCTGAAGAGTGTGTATTCCCACTTGCCGGGATAACACATTATTTGTTGGTTCTAAAAGCAGATGTAGTCTACTTCAATCAATTTTCAGCCATTAATGGTAGCTTTTAACTACATTTGTGAAAGGCAGATCCTTTCAATTAGTATTTTTCAGGAGCAACACGACATTTATTCTGAGGAGAAATTTAAGGCTGCCAGAATCTATTGTAACATAGCATGATGTAGATAAAAATTACCAAGGATAAGCAATAGTGTACACAGCTTTGGGGAACAACTTGATTTTTCCTCTGATGTTGCATGATTCAGGAGACAATGAATGGTGATTACCCTTAGTGGTGTGGAGTGAAAAACACAGGAATAGAATGAATTAATTAACAAAGTTAATTTGCACCACAGAAGTTAATTTGCACTGCAAAACTCTCCCAATGGCTGTCGGCTTTTTGAGGTAATCCAGTTGCTTTCTTTCTCAGAGAATTTCTCAGAGAAACATATACATGTACTTCAAATCTCATTTTCTTGTGAATATGTAAGAAAACCAAATAGAAAGCTACATAGAATGTGTTCAGAAAGTCAACCTCTCCATATGTTATGTGTAATCAGAGCCATGAAACAAAATATTCTCAAATCAAATAGTAAAACTACAATAAGAAATTATCTTTCTGTCACCTTTGCTTTTCCACAGCTACCACTGACCATCCCTTCAAGGCCCTCTCTTAGTTCCAGAACTTCACAGCTCTGTGTCCAGAAAGCACTGGGCATGGCGAGTGGGGATTCCTACCTTATTATTGTTTCAATTGTTTAGCCTTGATTTCTATTGCTAATATCCTGTCAAAGCATAGAAGTTTATTTCCTTCTTTTCTGTTCTTCTTTTCTTTCAATTTCTTTTATTTTAAAAAAATAATGAATTCAGATATTGATGCTAGAACAAGAGATTTTTCAATATTTGATAGGAGTAACATTCATTTGCTTTTTAGGGGAAAGGCAGATGGATGCTATCTAAAGCATATTATAAGAAGCTAGGAACTGGAAACATTTGTCAATTTATAGGTGAGAAATATCCTCAAGGATTGACCCTTCTCTTTGCTCTTCAATTTTGCTTTATTCTCAAACTTCTCCCAAGTGAAATTTTTATTCTGAATATCCCAGTGCTTGATAAGAGAAAATAGAATGGGGTGGAGCTGTCACAGCTGAAGTGTAGAACCTAGGATTGGGAGCAAAAGAGAAGAGAAATGGGTAGTAATTTTCAAGTAAAGGTGTTTCTACTTTGCTGAGAAGTGTTTGCGCTAAGAGAACCTTCTGTAAGTTGAACATAGGCCAATTGAACAGACTATACTTATTTGCTTTCACTTAATATGCCCCTCACTTTACAAATGTTCTAAATGAATTGATTCATCCATTCTTCAGCATAATTTATTGAGTGCACATTATGAGCCAGATAGTGTTGCTGGGAATATAGCCATCAACAAGTGAGATAAAAATTCCTACCTTCATGGGAGCTAACCTTCTGGGGAAGGGAGATGTGGGGGACTGGAATTGGCCACCCCAAGATATGTCTCTTTGGCATGAGGATTATTTGAGGCTGATTGCTTTTGATAAATTGGGACAGGGAAGGAGGCTCTGAGGAGTGAAACATTTACATTTACATTTAGGAGACATTTACATTGTAAAGGAACTCTCCATCTGTAAAGATATCTCCCTTTCTGTACCAGGAAGAAGAAGGGGAGATGACCTTCTCTCTCTAGAAACTCTTAATCAATGCCAAAGGCAAGGACTTAAATCTGCATTTTATTGTGCTTGTCTGGTAACCTCCTGTAACTGACTTCCCTCCCCCTCCCAACGTTGGCATTTCTTTAAGGATTAAGCATCTTTCCTTAGGCTAGGAACTGATTGCTGCGCTCACCTGTGACCGCCCAGCTCAAGACAATAGACTTGCCTCTGGCTATGCCCTCTGAGACAGCAGACCACTACCTGCTGTGTCCATCAAGCGCTGTGCCGACAGGGCAATCTTGTGACTATTGTGGGAGGGATATTTCAATCATATGTGAAATATCCTGTTTGGGGGTATATAACCACTCTGTGCACCTCACTTCTTTGGTGCCCTTTCTTCCTTCGGGAAGAAAGGCCCCGGGCCATGGTCCTCATAAAGCTTTGTTTAATTTTCTCTTGCTATTCTGTCTCATGTGAATTTAATTCATTCTCCGGCCAGACGAACCCACTTTGGATAGAGGAAATGTCTTCCTCCCCCCAGAGACATTTAAAATGAAATGAAAAATTAGTGGTACAGGAAAAATAAAGCAATGAAGGGTGATAGGGAGGGGTGGGGTGGCCAACAATTTTAAAGATATCTACAGATAGCATCTACTAAGATTCTATGAGTTTAAACATCTGAAGGAGATGAAGAAGGAAACCATACGGATGTATGAGCCAGGCAGTTCCAGGAATGGGAAACAGCAAATATAAATGCCCAGAGGCAGGAGCAAGGGAGCAGTGTTCAGAAAAATGTGAGGAGGCCAGTGAAGCTGGTGTGAAGTGGGAGAAGGGAAAGAAATCCTGGTGATGGAGAGATCAGTAGTGGGCATGATTATGTAGGGTCTCAGAGGTCATGCTAAGGTTTCCACTTTTGTGCTAAATGAGGCGATTGGAAGATTTTGATCTGAGGATATGATTCTACTTAGGCATTAATGGAATCGCAATGTATTCAGAAGACACGAATGTTTTAAGTGTAAATATGAACACACACAATGTGGCAAACTTGTTTCTGAAATATTTGAGGACAACAAAAGATGGTTGTTTCCATTTGGATAGTATTATTAAGCTCTCATTAATAGACTTTTAGTAGATACTATAACCTAATTTGTAGATCCTGATTTTTTTCTTTTTTAGGGGTATTATGTAAGTATTGTTAGTGAAAAAAAAGAATTATTGAGTCTGTGTAGAACCTACAATGTTGAAGCTGGAAATAAATTAAAGATAGTCTGGTACAACCTAGTTTGTGTTGTAAATGAGAAAACTGATTCCCAGGGAGGTTAAGCAGGTCCTCAAATCACACAACTTTTAAGTCCTCAAACCAGAGCCTGGACAGGTCCCATTTCAGATTTCAAATCTAGCCATTGTTGTTCCATTATATCAACAATATGATAAGAATATGCCCCCTGCTTTTAGTTTTGTAATTTTAGTAATTGATGAAGGATTATAGCAAATGGGTAACGTTATTTCTGATTGATTCTTATCTAACTCTGTTTTTCTGGAGTTCCAGGTATCTGATAGTGCATTAACGTATAAAAAGCTCACATAAAAAATTATCTATCCTTAAAAGTAAAATATTTGGTTGATTTTATTAATTAACACAATTCTCTGAGAGACACGGTTTATTTTCCTTCTTTTCCACATATATTTTAAATGGACTGACTTTTTGATAATGGAATGGATTGTCATTTTGGAATTTTATAGGCACAGTCTTCATAGGCAGAGTCTGTGCCACCTCAACTCATATGCTCTCTGGATAGAAACAGTATAATCTAAGGAGCTTTGCACAAGTGTTCAAAGATGGTTTAAGAAAAAGATGAGAGAGAAGTGGAGTGGGAGAAGAAATAGAAGGATTTGGCGCCATGTTGTTAATACTTTTGTGAAGAAAACATATTATGTTATTTTCTCTTACCATGAAAAACTATGCTTTGAATACTGAAATAAAAGCTGTAGGTTTGATTTACTCCTAGGGTCTTTCCTGAGGAATGGAAAGCTTCAGCACAATTCTCACCCAAACTACTTAAGGCATTGATATACAGTGACATGTTTCTTTCAATTTAGAGGAATAGGAAGACGTCGTACTTCAGATCATGTGTGGGAGTGATACGTGTGGGAATAAACTGAAGTGAGAAATAAAA
This sequence comes from Equus quagga, assembly GCF_021613505.1. Taxonomy (NCBI): domain Eukaryota; kingdom Metazoa; phylum Chordata; class Mammalia; order Perissodactyla; family Equidae; genus Equus; species Equus quagga. Next base: position 51,237,922 of record NC_060278.1, on the reverse strand, counting down.
TGTTTCTCATAAAAGTGCAAATACTGTTAGAAGGACACTAAAAAGAGACTTGATTCACTGGAAGAAAAAAAGCATACACGGGATTAAAAAATTTAGTATGTATTTATTGGTCAGTAAACTATTAACCTGACATTGTTTCAAAAACAGTGCATTATAGGGCTGTGACTAACCGAGGCTACAAACACATACTCAATTTTTAAAAGGCCTCCAGGTTTTATTTTAAATGAGCATTGAAAAGTTTTCAGGCTTATCCAATAGTGCTTGAAGACTACACATTCTTTCCAAAGTTGTTAATACTTTTGTTGATCATTGTAAGTGGTTTCACTTTTTTGTTCAGTGACATAAAATCACCTCTCTGTTGAGAGAATAGATTCAATTTTCTGTTTCAGAGGCATTCTTTATATATATATATTATATACATATATATATATTTTTTTTTTTTTGAGGATGATTAGCATAAGCTAACATCCATCACCAATCCTTCTTTTTTAGCTCAGGAAGAATGGCCCTGAGCTAACATCCTTGCCCATCTTCCTCTACTTTATATGTGGGACTCCTGCCACAGCATGGCTTGATGAGCGGTGTGTAGGTCCATGCCCAGGATCCGAACTGGCGAACTCTAGGCCATCAACACAGAGCACGAAAACCCAACCACTATACAACTGGGCTGGCCCAGTCTTTATATTTTTTAATTCCACAAAGTTCCAAGAATTTGGCCTGCTTGGCTTTCATTTTAGAGTTGCTAGAAACAAGTCACTTTTTGAGGTATTTCTTTCTAAAATCTTTTCACAGTTAGTATGCAAATTATTTAACTTGCTCCACCCTAAGATATGCCTCAATTCCCAAGCACAGCAGGTGTCCTGATGTCTCAGGGGCAAGATCAAGGGACTATTTAGTTTCTAAAGTTGGAATGGTTCTCAGAAACTTTTCATCTTCTTCCTAGTAGTCAATATTCTACTAAAAGTAACAGAAAACCTGATTAATTGGAACCTAAGAATCTGAAGACTGTTCTTTTTCAAGTAACAAGAATTCTATGGAAAGTAACTGTTGGCAATGGTTCCACAACTTTCTGATTTCAGGACCAGTTAGCTATGGTTTTCTTTCTTTCTATTTTTGCCTTTCCCTCAACTTTTCTTACATATTTGTTATCTTGAAATCATAAGATGGTTCCTGCAGCTTCAGGTATCGTGACAATTTTCAGGGTAAGTAGCAAGAAGAGGTGGTGTAAGCCATGGCTGTTGACTTCTTTCAGGAAAAACAAGTTACCCCAGACTCACCCACATTAGATGTCGGCTTGTGTCAAAATTGTGTCACGAAGCCACCTCCAACTTCAGGAGAAGCTGGAAAAGTAGTTTTATTTTGGTACATTGCATTGAACAAAATCAAGATTCTGTTAATAAGACCAAGAGACCTGTGGATATTGGATAAGCAATGAACAGCATGTGAGGCACTCATTCTTAATTTACATATCCCATTGTTATTTCTCACATACATTCTCAACTTTTCTTTGCCCCTCAAACAATAAGATACTAAACACTCTGATATATATTAAGATGACCTTATAAGTGAAAACAGAATGGGAAAAAATCTTGAATAAACTACTGTATTTAGATAAGGATTGATTAGCATTAAATCAAAACCAATTCTCTTCCCTGGCCGGCCCGGTGGTGTAGCAGTTGTGTTGGCGCGCTCTGCTTCGGCAGCCTGGTGTTTGCAGGCTCAGATCCCAGGAGTGGGATGCACAGCTCATGAGCCATGCTGTGGTGGCATTCTACATACAAAATAGAGGAAGATTGGCACAGATGTTAGCTCAGGGCCAATCTTAAAAACAACAACAACAAAATGAATTCCCTTCGCTAGGTTAAACATTTAATAAAAACAGTTTCATCTGGTTCATGATCTTTTTTTGACAGGTTTATCACATGCTTGAAGAATCAGGAAACATAATTAGAAGTGTTTACATAATGTCAACACAAATAATCCATAACCAATCTATAAATGTAAATTGGGGTGAGTTTATTCTGTGCCAAATGTGAGGACCATGGCCCAGGGCCTTCCTTCTCCAAGGAAGGAAGGGCACCAAAGAAGTGGGGTGTACAGAGTGGTTATATACCATCAAAGAGCATGTTTCACATATGCTTGAAATGGCCCTTTTACAATAGTCACGAGACTGCTCTGTCGGCACAGTGATTGATGGGCACAGCAGGTAGCAGGTCTGCTGTCTCGGTGGACACAGCAGATGGCAGATCTGTTGTCTCGAGCCAGGTGGTCACAGCTGAGCACAGCAATCAGTTCCTAGTCTATGGAAAGATGCTAACCCTTAAGGACATGCCAATGTGGGGAAGTTGCAACTACATATTAAGGGCGTTTGTTATTGCTATCACAAATGCTTAAAGCAGATATGCAATGCATGCTCAAAGGCCATGTCAGGCCTTTTTGGAAAAACAAAATCAGGCCAAATTAGGTTTACACCAAATGGCTTCCTCATATACTCCAATATCCTATTGCTTGCCATTTATTTGTCAATGATTATAATTTAACTTCTAGAGTCAAAGGCAAGTTGGTTTTAGCCCTGTATCCACTTACTTCTGGTTGTTAATTTTTTTCTTTCATGGAAGATACATGTAACCTACAAATCTATTTATTATGATTCTGAACAGACACTGAGGTGGGTCCATTCTTTCTTCACTTAAGTGAATAGAATGGCTCTGGGACACCTGATCCAAGTCACTTCAGAATCCTATTTATACTACATGATTCTCACTATCACCAGACTTTAACATAATCTGTGAAATATGGGTTTTAGTAGAGTGCCCTTGGCTAAGCTGTAGAGAGATTATTACATAGCATGATGATATTAAGATGCCAGTGTGAGTTACATGCTCATCTCACTTTGTGTTGGTTAGTCCAGAAGCATTACAGTCGCTCACATTTTGCCAAAGATTACCTGGGCTGCCAAAACATTTAGGACAACTGTCACTGTAGAAGGTAGACTAAAATTATAATTATCTAGAAAAATGTCTCATCTCAACTTTTCTTTACTTTATGTCTTTCTTGAGCCAGGAATATCATAGATAATATAGTGGAGTTGTGACGAGCATGGCCTCTGGCTCATTTTTATAGACGGTCTGTGCTGTCACTTAAGGGACACCCTGAGTACCTAGTTCCCTCATTCATCAATGTGGATAATGATAGTACTCACTTCATAGAGTTGTTACAAGGACTAAGTGTCAATATATGTGAGATGTATATGTGTATATATTTGTGATTATTACTTAATGGTGCTCATGAGGAGTGTACGATCATTTTGGTGGCTCCCAGGACCGGAGAGAATGTGGTTTTGATCTCTAATACATACATTCTGTGGATCTGATGAACTCTCTCTGGAAATGGCCTTTGTTACCCCTTGCCTTGCAAATTACATATGACTTTATAAGGTCAAACTATTTGTAATAGAATACATACTTATTCTATGTGTCATATGTAAAAACGCATAAGAAATTAATCATCTAATCTTTTCACATCAGGGTTGCAGAAGTTATTTGCATATTATGTATCTTTTTTCTTTAATTCTCTAAAGAATCATTTTATTATCAAAAGATAATAAATGGCAAAGAGAATAAATGAACAGAAAAACAAAGATAAGATTATAAGCAAAAAAATTAATACCTAATTTTCAAATGATTTGAAAGTGAATTTACTGTTAAAAAATTAAATTAAGGCCAAATTGGCAACTCTAAGGAATAAACTTATGGATTTTCCCTTCTGCCAACAGAACAGATTAAGCTCTTGAAGTGACCGAGTTGCTCTCTGTCTTTCTGCCAATTGATAAGAGGCTCCCATTTGTATTGTTGTGGTTTACCCCGCAAGTGAAAAAGAACAGTCCATTTTGAATACCCATTTGATTTGTGTCACTACTGATATCATCCAGAATGACTCATTTTCTTCCCAATCAGATGATATTTTGGTTAATGGAACAACTTGTGCACTGAGGAAAGAGAGATGTTCTACATTATATAAGTCTGCCTGAGAATCCAAGGTTTGAAGTGCTTGCTGTACTGTTTGTTTTCTGAATAGATGAGGAATGGTCATTTAACTAATTCATCATTTTCTATAATCTCATCTGGAAAATAAGGAAGCCAAAGATGGCTAGACATACTGGATTGCTTCTGTTTTCCAAACAGCCATTTGATTCATTCTGATTTTAATTTCCGACTTAAATGTGATATTAAATTGGTAGAAAAATTAAGAGATAATACCTGTGTTCATCAGTTCAGGCTCCTATAACAAAAATACCATAGACTGGGTGGCTCAAACAACAAACTTATTTCTCACAGTTCTGGACACTGGGAGACTGAGATTAAGGCACTGAGAGACTTGGTGTCTGATATGGGCTCACTTCCTAGTTCATAGATGGTCATCTTCTCACTATGTCCTCACATGGTGGAAGGAGGGTGAGACTGCTCTCTAAGGACCCTTTTATAAGGGCACTAATCCCATTCATGATGGCTCCACCCTCGTTACCTAATTAGCTCCCAAAGGACGCAACTCCTAATACTACCACATTGAGAAATAGGATTTCAGCATATGAAATTTGAATGGATACAAACATTCAGTCCTCTGCAATACCTATGATCTTTTTCTTCCTGATGAACAAAATCGTGTGAAATAGGGCCACAGAGTATTGCTGTTTTAGCATGCCAAGCAGATCAACTTCTAAAGTTGCGAATTATCATTCCTTAAATTATCGTACAAATTTTGCAAAATTTGACACATATACACAGAAAGCACAAAATTTGCTTATGCTCATAAAAGGTGAAATTTTTAAGGGCCATGAGCAACTATTCTTTTCTGGTGGTTTTGTGGCATAACCATTAACTGCATTTATGATTTTGTGTATGGGACTTTATCCTCAACACCAGGCAATGTTCATATAAGGCTATTGCATTGAGCATCTGACTTTTGAGACTTTTTTTTTTTGAGGAAGATTAGCCCTAAGCTAATATCTGCCACCAATCCTCCCCTTTATGCTGAGGAAGATTGTCCCTGAGCTAACATCTGTGCACATCTTCATCTATTTTATATGTGGGACGCCTGCCATGGCATGACTTCATAAGCAGTGAGTAGGTTCATGCCCAGGATCCGAACTGGTGAACCCCGGGCTGCCAAAGCGGAATGTGCGAACTTAACCACTGTGCCACCGGACTGGCCCCCATATGAAGGTTTTTTGGGAAATGATTTTGTAGTGAAGTCCTAAAGGAAGAAGGGGTTTTAATTATATTGGGGGTGGGGATTTTGGGGAGATTTCAAAGAAATGTTCCAAAAAGGACTGGAGCGTGTTCAGTCTAATCTGAGAGATTACCAGGGTCTCTTAAATTGGAATATTGTAAGATCACTGAAGAATAAGCCCCAGATGTCTCAGGATTCAAATGAGATGAACAGTGGAACATGGAGTACTTAGAGAGTAGTGAGAGAATAGGCTGGAGAGGTAGAGGACCTTGTACGCCATGCCTGGAATTTGGTCGTTACTTGAGACAATGGGGCCACTGAATTATTGTAGGTAGAAGAATGCATTGGTGAGAATCACATTTGAGAATTATCTCTGAGTGCTGGGTAGAGACTGGATGGTGGGGGAGGGGCAAACAAGGCAAAACCAGAGAGCTTAGTCAGAAGGCTACCTTAAAAAGATGGTGGGGTGGTGAGCAGACAGTCTAGTTTCAAGATATGGATAAAGATTTGAAACTGCTTAATAACCAGCAAAGGAAGTAAACTGATAGGCACTATAGGAAGGAATGACCCAAGGATGGGGATGATAATGTTATCATACATTTCTATAGTACTTACATATAAATGCAGAAATGTTTTATCTTAACAACTAAAACTTAAATTTTAAATGAAATATTTGAATTGTTAAAAATAGTTCCATTTGGACCTGTTTCTCTATTTAGAATAAATAGAGTGGATATGGAAAAATCTGGAAGGCAGAAATTGTTTGATAACAGATTTCATTGGAATGTTTATATGTTGTATAATTTTATTTTCACAGTAACAACGTAAAAAAGATAAAATGTAATTATCCAGACTTTACACATGAACAAATGGGTTCATTGACATCACAGCATTTTTAGACACATACAGTCAGCCCAGGGTGGCTGTTCATCCAATATTGAAACAAACAGTCTAGTATTTTATTTTCATGCCAGGGAAAATTTAGAAAAAGATATTTTATCATTGACTATCATATTGATTGTGTAATCAGGTGCTCAGAGACTGACCTCACTGTTTCTGAATACTGGTGGTGGAAAGTGAAAGTGTTAAGGGAGATAACTATTCTAAAATACAAGGAATTTGTTTTCTATAGATCAAAAAGCAAGTGGAAAATTGTCTTCGGAGAAGATTATTTCTGTATGAGGAGTGGGATCTCTTTTGTTCATTCAGATGTGAAATATGTACTGCAATATCTACATTTCATCCTTGGAGGTACTGTTTGACATTTACATGAAATGACATTTGTGAATATTCAGGCTGAGACGAGGATGGAGAGTGAAGTTTATGCTTCTTTCAAATTTGTGGTCAAGGCGGTTTTGTGAATGAAGATAAAGATGAGAGAATGAACTCTGATTTATAAATAAAATTGCTCATTGTTTCCCTCTCATTACCTCTGTTTGTCTTTAACTCAAAGCTACGACTCTAATCCAAGTCACTATTATCCCTCACCTGGCCCTCTGCAATAACCTCCCAATTGGCCTGGCTTCATCTGCTCCAGACCACTGTTCAATCAATTCTACGCTGGCAGATTAGCTGTTGGGTATGAGAGAAAGGGAGAAGTCAAGACACTGAGCAACAACAACAGGGTGAAGCCTGCGAATGCTTCCAGTAAAATGGGGAATATTGGTACATGTTTGGGTGAGTGGGAGAGAAAGAGGGGTTTCATTTTCAGACATATAATACCAAATGGAGAAATTAAAAAGGCAACTAAATATATTAATTTTGATTATAGGGGCTAGATCTGCTCTGAAAATATGCATTTGAGCATCATCAAAATATATTACTATTCAATAATTAAATAAGGATCCTGGATCCAATCATTTGGGTAATGCTTATAGTTCAAAGTAGAAATATTAGAGAACTTGACCCTTAGAAACTCAAAAAGGTAAAATGATTTTCTTTAGAAATCAGAAAGGGGAAAAGACTCTAAGAAAGAAAATAAGTAAGAGCTGCCAGCGAAGTGGGGAGATGGGAGAAATACCAAGAGTAGAGTATCCAAGAAGTCAAATGAGGGGAGCATTTCAAGAAGGGAGTAAGCAACTGTGCCACTGCAATCAGTGGGAAGTTTCAACATACCTGTGGATTTAGAAACAGGTAGGTTAGTGGTTTTACTGGTAGAATGATAAAGAAATTCTCTTCTGATTATTCTATTTTCTCACTTAAATCTGAAGTAAAGCCAACCTATGGGAGTGAGAAAGTGAGTCTATGTAAAAAGAAATAATTATGTGCAAAATACTCATCCTGTAAATAAGGATTTACAAAATGACTGGGTAATGGACTGGGATTAACAGGTAGCCCTGAGGCATCCTTTGAGATTTATGATTATAAAGTGAGACCAGTCAAGATGGTTGTGTGTTTAACTGTTGAGATATAGGCACGGAATAAGCCAAGATTTGGGTTAAATCAGTGTTAAGGTCTTGCCAAGTGAAAGGAGGGAGTTGAAAATATGTTCAAAAGTATTATTATGATTATAGGACAGTGAATCCAACATGGAGCAGGATGAAAATCAAAACATAGTGGGTGGCAAATGATAAAGATACTCAAAATTGTTAAATGTGAGAATGTCAGGGAGCTGAGAGACCAAGGTATTAGATGGAATTTCTGACTGGATATTGAAGTCACCAAGAATGGGAGCAGGAATATTGATGGACAAAAAGATAAAGAGAGAATGATTCTTAACATCAATTATTACTTTTTGGGGGAGGGTGAGGTGAGGAAGATTGGCCCTGGGCCAACATCCATCACCAATCCTCCTCTTTTTGCTTGAGGAAGATTGTTGCTGAGCCAACATCTGTGCCAATCCTCCTCTACTTTGTATGTGGGATGCCACCACAGCATGGCTGGATGAGCAAAGTGCAGGTCCATGCCCTGGATCTGAACCTGCAAAGCCTAGACCACTGAAACGGAATGCGTGAACTCAACCACTATGCCACTGGGCCCTATTTTTGATAGCATATAGGTATCTCTATTACTAAGTGTAGAAGTGGGATTATATCCCAAGAATCGTGAATCCTCATCCAGAGCTCTTTCCACTCATCTACAGAGTTATATACTTAATATTCTGCAAAATTCTTCCCAGAATCTACATAAACCTTGGTTTATAATCCATTTCACTGATATTTAGCAATTCACGCAGCACATCAAAAATCTGTGATATGTGAGACATCTAATTCCTGTCCGTATGGTCATTGGAAAGAGTTGGGAAGCATGTAGTTACCCCATGAATCACTGGAAATATGTGCAGTGCCTAATATTTATGGATACTAGGAAGACAAAAATGAATAGATAAGAGTTTCAGACTTTGGCAAGACAGATATGCAAACAAATAATTAGAGGATTATATTTTATTTTAATAGGTACAGATTGCAATTTGAGTACAGAGGAGATGCCTAGCCCTCCCTAGGTAGTTCAGAAAATACTTCAGAGTGGCAACATTTAAAATGAGCTTAAAAAGTAAGCAGCCGTGGTCAGAGAAGCGTTACCCAAAAGGTGAAATATCGTGAACTGGGAAGTAGGATGGAGCTATAAAAATTCTAAAGAGGATGAAAATTTATTCATGTTCTCAAGGTTAGAGAAAATATAGCTTTTATTTTATTTATTTTTGTTAAGGAGGATTAGCCCTGAGCTAACATCTGCCGCCAATCCTCCTCTTTTTTGCTGAGGAAGACTGGCCCTGAGCTAACATCTGTGCCCATCTTTCTCCACTTTATATGTGGGATGCCTGCCACAGCATGGCTTGACAAGTGGTGCATAGGTCCACACCCATTATCCCAACCGGCAAACTCCAGGCCACCAAAGCAGAACATGCGAACTTAACTGCCGCACCACTAGGCTGGCTCCAGCTTTTATTTTTTGTATAGTTGTTATGTGGAGGTAAAATTTAAATTTTGATCTAATTCAGTTTAAAACTTAGTCTAAATCAATAATCTGTTTACTTAAAATGATGATTAATTTCCAAATATTTGAAGCTTTTGCAAATACCTTTTGGTTATTGATAGCTAATTTAATTTCATTTGATCAGATAATATACTATGTAGATATCCAAACTTTTAAAGTTTCTTGAAACTTATTTTATAGCACAGCATTTGGTCTTTACTGGCAAATATTGCATCTGCCCTTGTACAGCAGTACACATATAATATATTCTGTATATTTTGTTTGTAACTTTTTATGCTGGATGGTGAATCATAATGCTGTTCAAAACTCCTATGTCCTTACTCATCTTTTGTCTAACTTATTTATCAGCTATGGAGAGGGTATTAAAATCTCCATGTATCAGGGGCCAGCCCAGTGGCACAGCCATTAAGTCCACAAGTTCCACTTCGGTGGCCCGGGGTTCACTGGTTCAGATCCCAGGTACAGACCTACCCACAGCTTGGCAAGCCATGCTGTAGCAGGCATCCCACATATAAAGTAAGGAAGATGGGCATAGATCTTAGCTCACCGCCAGTCTTCCTCAACAAAAAGAGGAGGATTGGCAGCAAATGTTAGCTCAGGGCTAATCTTCTTCTTCAAAAAAAACCCCACAAATCTCCTTGTATCATTTTGGGCATTTCTATTTTTCCTTTTGGTTCTTTCAAGTGTTTATCTCTTACTCCCCTCCCCTGGGTCCCTGAAGCTCTGTTATTAGTTGCATTATACATTAGGATCATTATGCCTTCTAATAACATATTCCTTCAACACTGGAAAATAAATCTCTTTATCTTGGGTGACACTCCTTGCCTTGAAATCTACTTTAATATTGATTTAGTTACACAAACTTTCTCATCATTAGTGTATGCATACTGTATCTTTGTACAGATTTTTACTTTCAGCTTATTTGTGTTTGTTTCCAAAGAAATCTCCTTGTAAACAGTATATAATTTGGGTTTTGTATCTTAATCCAGTGCAATAATCTCTACCTTTTTTAAAAATTTTATTTATTTATTTACTTTTTTAAGATTGCTGTCTGAGCTAACATCTTTTGTCAATCTTCCTTTTTTTTTTCTTCTTCTCCCCAAAGCCCCCCAATACTCTGTTGTATATTCTACTTGTGAGTGCCTCTGGTTGTGCTATGTAGGACACCTCCTCAGCATGGCCTGATGAGTGGTGCCACGTCCACACCCAGGATCCAAACCTCCGAAACCCTGGGCCACCCAAATAGAGTGTGTGAACCTAACCACTTGGCCATGGGGCCGGCTCCATAATGTCTACCTTTTAATGAAAGTGTTTAGTCCATTTACATATAAGTAAATAATGAAATAATAAGGTTTAAGTCTATCATCTTCTCATTTGTTTTCTATAGATTTTTCCATTTGTATTTTTTTATTCCTTATTTCTTTTTCCTTAATTTTAATTTAATTAAATATTTTAATATCCCATTGTAATTCTTACAATGGATATTGAGTATTCTTTTTTGTGCTATTTTTAAGTGCTTACTCTAGGAATTAAAATGTATATCCTTAACATGCCATAATTTATTAAGAATAAATTTTTTACCATTTCATGTAAAATGTAAGAACTGTAGAGGAGGAAGAACTATTCCACTACCCTCTAGGTCCTTCCGGCTGGTCTAGTAACTAAATTAACATGAGATAGAATAACATGAGAAAATCAACAAAAGTTTAATAACATGTATACATGGGAGAAACCCAGAAAAACTGAGTGACTCACCAAAATGGCTGAAGCCACCACCTTAAATACCATCCTCAGCTAAAGACAAAGGAGGATGTTGAGGGTAGCCCTTTGGGACTTCAAATGGGAGGAAGACAATTTACATGGAGATGGAAAAGCAAGTGTTTGGTAAACAAGTGTTTGCTGGGCCATCAATAGACAATGTGACCTGAGAGAGAGAACTTTGATAAAATCGACCTTGTTAGGTGCCTTCCTGTCTACCACATCTGGAGTTATCTATGCTGATAGCTTCTTCCTGGGTCAGGCCTTCCATCTTAAAATTTTTTATGCCGTTAGGGGGAAGCTCAAAGTTTCTTTCTGAGTCGTTTGTCCTTAAACATAATCAAGCCAAAAAAAGACCTTTCTGGGTGGCTAATTGTGATCCCCCACAGAATTTTCCATCAGTATAATTCCATTTACCCACTTGTTTTTTCCCTATGGTTATAATATATTCTGTAATTAGATATGTTAAACCTCTCAATACAAAATTTATAATTTTCAGGTTAAACATTAAATTATCTTTTACAGAAATTAGAAGAAAAACACATATAGTTCATATTTATTTCCATATTTCTTATCTTCTGTACTCTTTATTTGTTCTTGTTGATCCAATTTCCATTTTTCTTCAGTGCGCAGAATTTCCTTTAGTGTTTCCTATAATTTAGATCTTCTTGTGACAAATTCTCTGAGTTTATTTTTAGTTTGAAAATGGCTAATATGCTTTTCAGTAAATATCAATGATATTTATTAGGCTGTCTTGGAATCTGTTTTTATCAAAACTTTGTCTTTTGGCTATGAATGACATCTACTTGCTTATTCACAATTCTCATAATTATGTATTAGGCATTATAGATGATAGTATATATTGACTCTGAATTATGTTATTTTTGTTGGAATAATGTTGATTTTTAATTTGGCAGGCAGTTTTATTATTTGTTAGCCATGTTGTCTTTGCAAATATTTCATTTAACATTTTATTATGGTGAGTCTGTTTCAGTTAACATCTAGTTTAGGGCTAATCTTTAGTCTTGTGACAATCTTTACTATAAAGACATTGCTTTTCTGGAATTTGAATGTAAAGCAAGAGGTGTTTACCAAGCCACCCTACCTTGGAACTATCTAAACTGCAAACACTGTCTTCTTTGTGGATAGGCAAGAAAGCTTCACTTTCTGATTGACTGAAAGTCTATCAGTCATGGATTTGAGGGGAATTTATTCCAAGTTCTGTCTCTTTTTTATTTTCTTCTTGCAGAATTCTTTCCCTCAGTTTACACATTCTCTGGCAGCTCCCCATTTCCATCCTTCACACATCAAGCCATCAAGAGTGTGCTTTCTGGTTTAGATTCATCCTCCCCATGTTGTCCAGATTGGGAGTGCCCTTAGGGCAAAACCAGATGAATGCAAATCTCAGTCTCTCAATTGTTGTTGTTCTCTTCTTTAAGGCTAAAAACTCATTTAGCTTCTGGCTCTTTTGGTCATTCTATAGCTCTTCATCTAATTGCTCTATTTTGCTCAAATTTTGTAATTGTTATCATTGGGAGGGTTGATCCAAGACAAGCTACTCTGGTGTTACACAGATTTTCAATTAAAAAAAAAAGTAGGGTCTGGCCCTGTGGCCTAGTGGTTAAGTTCAGTGCACTCTGCTTTGGTGACCCGGGTTTGCAGGTTCAGATCTGGGGCACATAATTACATGACTCCTCAGCCATGTTTAGGCAGCAAGCCACAGACAAAGTGGAGGGATTGTCAATAGATGTAAGCTCAGGGTGGATCTTGCTTACCAAAAAAAAAAAGTCAAAATTGTAGGAATTTTTATTGGAATTGCATTAAAAATAGACATACATTTATGGAGAATTGATATCTGTCTTAATGAGTCTTTCTATCTGTAAATTTTACATATAATTGTATTGATTTATTTGTCCTTTAACGTCTTTTTTTAATATTTTTATATTCTGTTCCTTATAACAAAATTTTGTTGCATATATAACATGAACTGCATGTTAAGTATGATGTGAACAGATGTGTATTTTTATTTACTTATACTGTTTGGAATTTGCTGTGCTTCATGAATCTCAAGATTGCTATATTTCATCAATTTTGGATAATTCTCACTTACCATCATTTTAATATGGAATCTCCCCCATTTTCTCTATTCTCTGCCTCTGGAACTCTGCTTAGATATTTGGTAGTGTTTCTCATATTATCATCTCTCTATATTTTATATTTCCAATCTCGTTTCCTCTCTAAGGTATGTATTCTTTGCATCAGTTTTCTTTTCTATTTAATTCACCAATTTTTAGCTCAGTTTTGCTAATCTGCTGTTTTACCTTCTAAGGAGGTTTAAATTGAAATCATCATTATCTTATACATGTTCTTTCATTTTTTCAAATTTATTTTTAACATTTGTTTTGATAGTCCCTGATATGAGAAAGATAGTTTTTCCCTTGAAATTACTTAAACATGTTGCTGATAATTGACTAATATCAATTCCAGTTTCTGTAATCTATGCTTTCGTGATTCTGCTTTTTGCTGATTCTTACTCTTGGTACCTTGGTTCCTTGTGTGTTTTTTTTATTTGTGATTGTCAGCTCATGGTCAAAATCATTTTGTCTATATTGATTCTTCAAGTCCTTTACTGAATGTACAATCCTCTAGAATATATTTATGTTCAATTTTGCTGCACTACAACAATTTTGAGCACTTTAAAGTAAGTTATTATTTTAATTTGTGCTTTTGAATTTTTAGATTATATATTTTCTAAAAGTTTTTGAATTTGTAGATTATGTATTTTCCATTCCACTAACAATGAGGTCAGGGCGGGTGTTACCAAACCAAAGTGGGTTTGCCTCTTGGTAAGTTGAAATCAAAGCCTTCACCAGAATTAGTTGTCAGACAAATAAATATTTATTTGCAGCAAATAATGGAAACCATGGGGAATCACTTCCAAAGCCATGGCTCCCCAAGCAAGGGAAAGCAGGGTCTTTTATTTCAGACGGGGAATGAATACTCAAAAGGGAAGTTTTGCCCTCACATGTAGAGGTAGGTATAAGCTTTCACAGGCATAGTTTGAAAAGATGCTTTCACGTATATTGCATATTATGCTAATAAGGCATAAGCTCCTCCTGGGGTGGAGATCTTACCATTAAAATGAAGCAAAGGTAACTTTTGGGCACTTCTCACCCTGTCTGCACAGGTGTCGCTCTTGTGGTGGGGTTTGGACTAATTCAGGGCAGTTGGCGATTGCATCTCTTAATATAACTAAAGTAACAACTTTAAGAAACAGTTAAATGCTTCTGAAACCTCCTTTGATTTACTCGGGGTAGTTAGTTGGTGACCCAGGCACTCATTTTGCTCTCTTCCTTTTCTAGGGGTTTGTTTTGTTTTGCTTTGTTTTTAAGCTGACTCCTTCTTTAAGTGCATAGTGTCTGCCTGCCCGGCTTTATATAGTGGGTCTCTAGTTCAGATTCTTGCTTTTCCAGTATCCTAGACTTTGTTCCCCAAATCCAAGATGGCCACCAAAACCACTAAAACAGGTCCATCAACATCTTCCCTCATATTTGTTCTTTCACTTCAATTTCTACCTCTGAAGTTCACTCCATCTTTTTGTCCAGATCATGAATACATTCTAAACAATTTCAATGCCAGAATTATTTGGCATTTTGTGTTGAATAGTTTCTAAGAGTATTTCCTCTGACAGTTTTCCACAAATCTAAGCTCATAATTCAATTTTGAATGACCATTTTTGTTTGAAGGGTTGGGTGGCAAGGCACTTTGATGGTCTGTAGGGATTCCAGTGAAACAACACATTTTCTTCTTTCTGAGGAGGTTAGATTCCAATTAAGAAAACTGACACACTGGGGCCGGCCTCATGGCCGATTGGTTAAGTTCCCACGCTCCGCTTTGATGGCCCAGGGTTTCTCTGGTTCGGATCCTGGGCATGGACATGGCACCACTCATCAGGCCACGTTGAAGCGGCATCCCACATGCCACAACTAGAAGGACTGACAACTAATAATATACAACTATGTACTTGGGGGATTTGGGGAGAAAAAACAGAAAAAAAAAACCCAAGATTGGCAACAGTTGTTGGCGCACGTCCCAATCTTTAAAAAAAAAGAAAAACTGACATAGAAAATTACAGATGTTATCATGAATGCTATAGTTCAGCTGAAATAATGAGACAAGAATCTATTAAACAACAATATATGTTTATACATGGCTTAAATACAAATACAGTAATACAGATAACTGATATACTCATTCAAAGAATTAAGTCTTTGTAAGACTTAATTGCTAAGGAAGACTGTTTAGAGTAGAAATGATTCAACTTGCATCTTGAATTGGCGAAGCAGAGGAGCTAGGTGTTGTCATATGGTAGAGGGCTTCAAAAGTTATGCGAAATTTTTATTCGTATTTTATAAGAAAGATATTGGGGTGTCATGCAATTAGAAATGGATCAATTTTAAAAAGATTAAGTTAGCAGTAAACAAATGTAATAAAATGACAAAAAGAGCAGGTACAGGGCCTCCAGAAACCAGGTTCTTGCTTTAGTTGGGCACAAAGAGATGAACTGATATCCACCATTTTGGATAAGAATGATGGTTGTATGAAAAGAGAACAAAATGATAAGTTCAGAGACACTCAAGTTGGAAGGATGTTTATCACACAGATGTAAGGATATCATAGACAGTTCACATCATAAGTGTGCTCATGGTTATATAGATGGACATTGGATCTGGGCAAATTATATTTTGTTAATCTATTTGGAAACGATGGTTTAAAAATTAATAGTATCACTTTTAGAAATACATTAAAATTTGATTAAAGTATTTAAATGATACAGCTGTTTGTTTTCAAATTTTCCATGTCCAACAAGTACATTTTATAGATTTTCTTTAAATTGGTCATAAAACATACTTTAAAAAAACATATTATGAAAATCAGACAATTTTTAAAAGCATTTATCGATCACCAGATATCAAGAAAATGATATGAAATACTTAAAAAATACAACCAAGAGCATTTCCAATTTAGTCTTAAATTTGCTTTTTCAGCTTCCTCATCTCTCGTTCATTGATTAATTTATTCATGTCAAATTTATATTTAGTTCGAAATATTAGAGCCAGAGATGAACAAATCTGTGAAAGATGAAATGAAATGATCTATTCATAAATATTTTATTTTTTAAAAAGTCCAAAATTATATTGCTTAGATTTTCAAATTTCAAGCCCTATGCACAGATTTTAAGATCAAGAAAGGTTTAGAAGGTTGTGATGGGGGAATTTAATCATAAACACTTGTCAACTGATGATAATAAAATGGTGAAGTAAACAAACATATCTTTTCCCTCACAGCATGTGTAATGTAATGAGAGATACAGATGATTGGGTAATAATGACTTGGTATAATGAATATCATAGTGGGTGAAAACCACAATGTTATGGAAGCACATAAGAGTGGCCTCATTTACCTATATTTGCAAAATAATTGCATCCGTGTCAATATTCCTCAATTACACTAACCACTTAATAGCTTGAACTTGCACATAATAAGTCCTTTTTCAGTCTTTTTAACTTAATATCTAAGGTGATTTTGTGGCAAAATATTGCAAGTTTCGGTAATCTTTGGAGGAAAATGTGGACTCTGGGAATTTTTTTTTTGGTAATATTTTCTTGAACTATAGTATCAAATGCAGCATAGATGCGAATGGACAAAATGTGGACAAAATGCTCCAATAGCTCTCTAAGAAGTAAGCAGATTTATCTGTGTACACCACTCGATGAAATGAATTACAAATTAGTTGGATTGAAGTTTTTTAGTTTGCTGTAGTCCCTCTTATTAATGTTTGCTTTTGTTGTTTGTATTTTTTGGTGTGTATATGTGAGGAAGATTGGTGCTGAGCTAACATCTGCTGCCAGTCTTTCTCTTTTTGCTTGAGGAAGATTTCCCTGAGCTAATGTCTGGGCCAATCTTCCTCTATTTTGTATGTGGGATGCCACCAAAGCATGGCTTATTGAGTAGTATGTAGGTCCATGCCCAGGATCCAAACCTGCGAACTCTGGGCCACCGAAGCAGAGTGCGCAAACTTAACCCCTGCGCCACTGGGCCCGCCCCTGTTGCTTCTGCTTTTGATGTCATATCCTAAAAGTTATTAGGAGTAATAAAGACCAGGGATGCACTTTCAGTTCTATCACTTACTCGCTGCTTAACCTTTGACAAATTCTATTTATTTAAGCTTTTACAACTCATGTCCTTATCTATCAATTGGGATAACAAGCATCCTTACCTCAGGGAGTAGTGAGAATTGTGAAGATTAAATGAAGCAATGCCTGCAAGGTACTGTGCATGTGATAAAACCTCAACGAATGTTACCATGGGCTAATATTATGCTTAAAATAGAACCTATATCTTCAACAGCTTCACTCAGTTGCTCCTTGTCCTCCTGCAAGCCAAAGTTATTAGTAGATACTCGAATTCAGGTTCATAAATTAAAATGTGTGTGTATGTGTTTATTTATGTGTCTATAGGTCTGCAGATGTCTATCTATATACACATGTGATAAATATACAGTTCTTTGGGAGACATAGCTGAGGGAACTTTGACAAGGACATTCTTTTTCTCGTGTGTAAAATTATTTTCAGGAGTGAGACTAGCATGTGTCAGGAGTGTCAACAAGAGCCCCAGGCCACACTGGCAAGGCTGAGATGGACAGAGCAGCATAGAAGAGGCCCAGTGACAGAATATTATTTGGTATTATCTGTGACTGAGCTAATAATAGGCTTATGATTGTTTAAAAGGCTATGAGTGCTTAATCCCAAATTCACATTAAGGTTAAAGTATTAAGGTCTGAGAAGAACAAATCTATGAAGGCTGAAATGGAAAGCCCTACCCAAAAGAATGATATTTAACTTCAAGAAGATGCTGAAGTTATATTGTTTAACAGGTTTTAAAATTCAGATACACATTGCACAGATTTGGAGAGCAATAAAAGATTAGAGGTTTGGAATAAGGGACCCTTGAAACAAGATTATTAGTGCTCAGAGAGGATTTAACCATGAGACGACATGATTGTTTTTGTATCAACATATGTTCTAATAAGTCAGTGCGAACTGTTATGCATCAGAAATATATGTCCTGAATATGAGCAATATTGTTTTTCAGATTTTTGAGACTTTCAAAACTATCACAAAGAGGCCATGCATGTACTTTTAAATACAGTCTAGATCACGTTATCAATAATTATGTCTATTTGATAAAGGTGAAATGCAGAGATACAGTGAAATATTATGCATATAATGCATGAATTGTTGAAGATAAAGTGAAATTTTCCATTTTCTGGAGCAAAAAAGCCTTTGTTATAAAGAAACTGCATACAACGATATTTCTTTAAAAGATAACAGTAGTAATAACAGTGATAATGAGAATAAACATTTAAATTTATTTCCCGTTATTCTGTGCACAGGCACTCTTCTAAGTGCTTTTCCTGCAATTATGCTTTCATTCTTACAACCACCTATATTTTATTCCTATTTACATATGAGGTGAGTGAAACAAGATTCTAAGTTGATAGTTTGGCTCCTAAAAAGCAATTGAAGCCAATATAGTGAACTGTCACTCAAGAACCTAAATTTTATATAATAATTAAAAATTATTTTATCTCTGATGTTGTCCAGCTATGACAATAAATGGATATTTTCCTAAAGTCATTTGTTATGTACTTTTCCTTGTTATTCCAAGGAAGAATACTTTCAACACACATTTTAAAGAAGTAATATTTTGATTTACTTCTCCGAATTTATCTTCACTGTAATACTTAATAGGCACATAACTGAGAAAGTCATTAAAACTATGAGCCTCAGGATTTTTCAAATTTTAAAATGGGGTTAACCTTTACAAGCTACTGTGAAGAGTTAAAAATGATAAATGCAAAGTGGCTGGCCCATGACATGAGAGTTATTCACTGAATAGTTAATTAATACTGCTTTAATATAGTAGAATTAATTTATTAAGGTAGGCTTTGGTGTTTGGTTTATTCTTCTGCATATATGTACGCCAAAAATTTCCAGTGCAGTGTTTGCAAAGGTTAGTGTACGCAGTGGCCACAGAGCCCCAAATGCGTTTTAATTCAAAAGCATCTGCTGCTGCCCTCTTCTCTACAGAAATTTAACTACCTTCTTCTGGACATATTCTTACATGCTGATGGCTGGTCTTTAAAGAGTTCCTAATAGTGGTTTTGTTTGTTAATTTTCATACATAGGAAACTTGCAGCCTCTGTGTACCTAACGGCCCTCTGGGACTGCATATTTTAGATAGATTCCTGGACCTGACTCCTAGAAATTCTTATAGTATGTCTGGGACCCAGGAATCTGTTTCACAAATCACACTTCACATCAATCAAAACTATGGGGATAAGACCGTATCTTCCTTGATAGTCTTAATAACAGCAAGATTTTAGAGATAAGCTTTTCATTTATATTGTTTCATTATGAGCAGCTACCACAGGAGACTCTGTAATGATGGGATTTATATGTTACATCATTTGAGCCTGACAAAAGATCAGCAAGCAAAGTCACAGATGAACACATTAAAGTTTGGAAAGTTATATAGATAAAAGTCTGGCCTAGAAATCAGGTATTCATACTCCATACACTGTAGTCTAATGCTCTTTAGACCCTCATGCAACATGTACACTGTGGAGGAGAGCAGATCTTAACTACATGGAGAATATTACAGGCTGAACACAGACATCAGGACTAGACAGTCATCTAAACTTCTCAAATTAGTATGCAGCCTGATTTCTCAAATACAAACATGCTACAGACTTTTTAGCAAATTAGATTTTTTTCCAAGTAATTTTAACTTAACTCTGGAAGCTATTTTCCTCTTTGGAATACTATCTCCTAAAAGCTCTTTTAGACAAACTCTCTTCCTGATAGATAAGGAGTTCCAATACTCCTTGAACTGCTCAATATTATTGTAATTTTCATGTCAATAGTTTTTTTAATACTCTGTCTTTCCCTGGTTTCCTTCTTCCATTCTTCCATAATCTCATTCCTTCACTTTCATTTCTTTCTCTCTCCCTCCTTCCTTTCTCCTTTCCTTTCTTACTTCCTTTATTTAGTAAATATTTATTGAAGTGCTATTAAGTAGACATCAAGAACAATGCTACGTGTTTGATAAAAAGCAGCAAAAGACCTGCCTGCCAGTAGTTCATCTTTCAACATTACATCCTTTATCCTTAGCTCTCATAGACTGTAAATAGTTTGCGTGAATAAAGGTTACATATGAGAAGAAAAAATGTGGTATTACTTTGATTTAACATTTAGGTATAAAAGGAAACAGAGTTAAAAAAAAAAAAAACTTACTTGAGAGCAGCCCTGATGGCCTAGTGGTTACAGTTGAGCGCTCTCACCACTTCTGCAGCCCGGGTTGTTTCCCAATGGTGAAACCAAACTACCTGTCAGTTGCCATGCTGTGGCAGCGGCTCACATAGAAGAACTATAAGGACTTACAACTAGGATATACAACCATGCCCTGGGACTTTGGGGAGGAGAAAGAAAAAAGAGGAAGACTGGCAACAGATGTTAGCTCAGGGTGAATCTTTCCCTGCAAAAAATAAAAATAAAAAATAATAGGGTTACAAAAATATTGTTTAAAAAAGAAACTTGATACAGCCTAGTTTTCATTTTGAAGACATTCCTCTTCAAAAGAAAATTTTAAGTTTTAAAATAAAGAAAAAAACAGTTAACTTTTACTTGGTTGGGGAACAAAAAAAAAGTATGAGATCTTTTGAGTAAGTAAAACATTGATGTTTAATCTTCAAATTGGCTCTGTTCTCTATTTTTGACTGCTATTTTCTCCAAGATTTTACAAGGAATAAAGAAAAGATCGATAAACTTTTTCCTTTAAAAATATGTTCCCTACGTGTGAAATACAGTAAAATAGTTAAAAGATAGGGAGTAGGGGAGAAAGGAGGAGAAGCAACAGGGAAGCAAATCCACATGCTAGCTCCTCCATCCCAGGGTCCGCGAGCTTTGACGGTGCAGCAAGTTATCAATATTCATACATGACAAGCTGAAATCCATGAAGCTAAAACACATTCTGTCAGTAAGGTATCTGCAAGGATGTGAGAAGGATCAGAAAAGACTAGAAGCTGGGAAAGCCATTGCTTTTCTAAAGTGTCCAAATGATTCTTTCTACAGTGCCCTAGTTTTTGAGCTCTGCCTTTCGCCTTAGGTCTATTTATTTCATTTTTTGTTTGTGCTTATGATTTGGAAACCTGATTAGAGCTTACAGTGAGAGATGAATTGGCTCAGGGAATGTATGCATTGGTTTCAGGGAAGGAAATATAATTTTCAACCTAGATAAGATATATATTTCATATTCTTTCTATTAGTTGGACATAAATAGAACTATAGAAAGAAAGACAGAGGGAAAGGGGGGAGGAAGGGAGAGAGGAAGGTAGGAAAGAAAGAAAGAGAGAGAAAGAATGAAAGAGGGAGGGAGGAAAGAGAGAGAGAGAGAACGCAAGAGGGAGAGAGATTGAGAAAGAGAACTGATGACATAAACAGATCAGTAACTGCAGACAACAAATCAGCAATAATTTCTATATTCTGAGACTGAATACTGAAATAATTGATCAAGCTATCGTATAAACCAGAAAAAGGAAGCTTTTTGTGCAAAATACCAAGGAACCAGAGGGAGAGAGAGGAGGAGAGAGACTTGTATAGAGATGTAACACTCACAGATTGCCAAAGTGCCTCACAGCATTGCTATTTCACAACCCTTGGCCATAACCCTGGGAGGATTTTTCTGAAAAGTTATTTTTAAAGTATCTAGAGAAAATTGGAAATGAATTTGATAGGGTTAGCTTTCCAGTTAGTGTCTTCCAGTGTGAGAATTAATTTAGAGGAAAAGGTTTTATGTTTTGGTTGGGTTTGGTTTGGCTTTCCTTTTTCCTCTGGGTCTACAGAAAACAGTTACATTTAAGGAATGCTGGAAAAGAAAGGCTTTTTATGTATTTAACTGTGGAAATGTCAAAGTACGTTGTGTAACTCCACTTTCTGCCACTTGGGAGCAAGGTCTTTACAACTGTATTAAACATGCAGTTTAGGGCTTTATATTTCACTTAAAAAGACACTTATTGAGAAAATATTCCTTTAATTCATTGCTGCATTTGATTCCATATTCAGTAAATATTTAAGGGCTGTAATCTCCTGGCATTTTACTAAGCACTGGACATACGGTAATAAACAGATCATACAGGATTCGGGCTGCCTGGATATTATATTTAATGGGAAAAATGGAGTATAAACAAGTAAGTACACAGTAATATAAAATTTTAAGTGGAAAAAGGCTCTATGAAGAAAAATTAGTACACATTATGAGAGGGAATACAGGAATTATTTAATTTATTTGGGAAAACAGGAAAGAGCTTACTTAAAAAAAATGGTGTTATGTTGCAAGAGGAGCATGGACAGGGACCAAAAATGACTATATAATATAAATAGCTCAAATATGGCTCTGAATATCTTAATAAGTTGGTTTTATTGATTATGCACACAGATTAATACCTGTATTTTGCCAGTATTCAGCATACACAAATACAATAAAATGACAGCAGTGTAGTAAGTCTGAAAGATTGAGTACAATAGAGACATTTTGCAGAAATCTCATGTGTACTAAGTAATGAATGCCAGAAAGGCATAAGAATACCGAAAAGAGATGCATTTTTTGAGTGTCTACCATGATACATCCACTGTGCCGTGTTCTAAGCACATACATACAGTCTGAGCCTATTTCTCACAAGAACTCACTAGGGAAGATATTACCAGGCCCATTTTTCCCATGAGAGAACTGTGGGTTATAGAAGCTATGTAACTTTTCCATGATCATACAGCTAGGATGAGAAAGCAGCACTAAAGAATCAAAGAATTATCTGATTTCACGGCCATGCAGTTTTCCTTCATTATTTTACTGAGATTTTAAACACACCAAAAGAGTTTGAATAATGTGCAAAAACAGGAAAAATAAGATCTTAAATTTGCATCATGATTAGACTGATTTCTGGGTATAAATAAGAAAAAAATGTTAATGACTGAAATCAAACACATTAAACTAACACACTTAACCATTCTTAAAAGAACTTGTAGTTGGTTTTAATGAGATATTTTCAACAATTTTCTTGAGCAGCCTGCAAGAATAAAATCAAACATGTTTTAATAATATTTTCCCTCTCAGCGGGTACTTGTTCTTTCAATGTTGATAAACCCCTAGGATTTAAATACTCTGAGTGACAATTTAGAATTTATTTTTCTTTCATTTCTATTTTCTTTCTATTTCGGCTTTTCGCAACATTAGCGCTCTCTGAAGCTAAGAGTAAATGAATGAACAATCATCATTTCTATGCTCTAATTCTGCTTTAGATATTTTATGAAAAAAGCATTTTTATTTCCTGTTATTAGATATCATTTCAAAATAATAAGCTACCCAATTATATTCATAATCAGCTTCCAAGTACAGGAGTGAGATGGCATACAATCTCTTCAGAAGGCATTCCATGCAGTAGTCCAGTTCAAACCAAGTATCTCTCTCCATATATAATCTTGTGCAATGATGAACAAAATATACATGTAATATAAATATAGGAATATAATATAATATGTAAATCTTTATATATAATATATATCATAGAAAATATATATTTTGTATTTTATATATTATAAACTATATATAAACATATATATAATACTTAAAACTTTCTTTTATATATAAAATACATAAATTTTATATATAAATTTTATAAATACAATATACAGATATAAATATATAAGATATATATTTATAATATATAATATTATTTAAAGAAATTTTAAATTTATATTTTATATAAATTTATAATTTATATATTGTATATTAACATATGTTATATAACATACAATAATGTTATATTAATAAACATAATATATTAAATTTATACTTTATATAAAAATTATATTTATTTATACAAATATATATTTTTATAGTTGAATGTTTAATATTTCAATATTTTGAATATTTATATTTAATTTTTATATTTATATATTTTCATGTTTAAATATTAAATATTTTATTAATAAATATATAAATATTTATAATTTTTTCATTTATGAACTACATGGATCTTTCATGACAGTTAAATACTTGGCTGGAGATGACCTGAAGAAATGATAGCGAAGCTTTCACGGCTAAGATGAGCTTTACTGCAGCACACAAAGAATGTCTTTGCATTTACACAGCTCCGTTTTGTTTTGTGTTTCTAGAACCTCCACCTACTGGCTCACGCGCATCCAGTCTTTCCTCTACTGCAACGAGAACGGCCTGCTGGGCAGCTTCTCGGAGGAGACGCACTCGTGCACGTGTCCCAGCGACCAGGTGGCCTGCACCACGCCCCTGCCCTGCGCGGTGGGCGACGCCGCCGCCTGCCTGAGCTGCGCCCCAGACAACCGCACCCGCTGCGGCGCCTGCAACACGGGCTACATGCTGAGCCAGGGCCTCTGCAAGCCCGAGGTCGCCGAGGCCACGGACCATTACATTGGCTTCGAGACCGACCTGCAAGACCTCGAGATGAAGTACCTGTTGCAGAAAACAGACAGACGAATAGAAGTCCACGCCATCTTCATCAGCAACGACATGCGCCTCAACAGCTGGTTTGACCCCTCCTGGCGGAAGCGCATGCTGCTCACTTTGAAGAGCAACAAGTACAAGTCCAGTTTGGTCCACATGATCCTGGGGCTGTCGTTACAGATTTGCTTAACTAAAAACAGCACCTTGGAGCCCGTGTTGGCTGTCTACGTCAATCCCTTCGGAGGCAGCCACTCTGAAAGCTGGTTTATGCCTGTGAATGAAAACAGCTTTCCAGACTGGGAGCGGACTAAGCTGGACCTCCCCCTGCAGTGCTATAACTGGTCCCTGACTCTGGGGAACAAATGGAAGACCTTTTTTGAGACTGTCCACATCTACCTGAGAAGCCGCATCAAGTCCAACGGCCCCAATGGCAATGAGAGCATTTACTACGAACCTCTGGAATTTATTGACCCTTCGCGGAACCTGGGCTATATGAAAATCAATAACATTCAAGTGTTTGGCTACAGCATGCACTTTGACCCTGAAGCAATTCGGGACCTGATTTTGCAGCTGGACTACCCCTACACTCAGGGATCCCAGGACTCAGCACTTTTGCAACTTCTAGAGATAAGAGACCGTGTAAATAAACTCTCCCCACCTGGTCAGCGTCGTCTAGATCTTTTCTCTTGCTTGCTTCGTCACAGACTCAAGCTGTCTACTAGTGAGGTGGTCAGGATCCTGTCAGCTCTGCAGGCATTTAACGCCAAATTGCCAAACACAGTGGATTACGACACGACCAAATTATGTAGTTAACCGTAAATGTCAAGCACAACCCAAAATCTTGAAGGAGTTTTTACAGTGCTTTTGTGGAACAGTTTATGTTTGGAAGAGTAAATTTAAATTGTCTTTTCAATATCTGTCTTATATCAGTCAATAACGTTGTATGGCAATTTACACTCATGAACTTGCTGACAATGAATATATTATACTGCGGTTTTGGTTTATGAATGAAATAAATACTGACACCAGTCTAGAAGACATTCTACTTTTTACAATAAATTTCATTTGTAATTTTATATGTTCCGTGGCAATGCTTTTGTGCATTACATCCTCTAGAGGGAACATCAAAAGATGACAATAAAATTTTGTAGCTCAACAGTTATTAAAAAGAAGTGCTGTGGGGTTCCTTTTTTCCACGAAATGACTTCTATTTTGATGTAGCTTGTTAGAACCTGGGGGAAAGTCACCAAAATGTTTTTAATGGAAACATTTGAAGATTCCTTTCAATAGTCTTTAGGGAAAACCCAACTAGGTACAGTGCTTGGTATTCAGTTGTATTTTTATGGTTAATGGCATAATGACAGTGGCATAGGATCGTTATCTGTACTTAGAAGCCATTCCTAGAGACACTATCATTATTAAAATAAACAGATAAACTGTTTCCCAGCTAAATACCAGACCATTTCAGCAAACGTACAGAAAAGTCAGTGTTATTATAAGCACATCATGGAAAACGTAAACCCTTAATTTCCTTAGCAACTCGCTTTGTCAGTCTCTTTCTACATTCTAATAACCAATAATCAGCATACTCTCCACAATCATTTTCTTTTCAAGTACTGAAAACCTAGTTATTCCAGCACGTTACCAATGTCAATAAAATAGCTATTTCTAGAATTCACAAATTATAATGAGTTGGTATAAAATAAATGATAAAATAACTAATTCAGATGTAAATAGACATTTTTTTTTCTCCCAGAGAAACTACTGTA
The DNA here is from genome assembly GCF_021613505.1 of Equus quagga. Taxonomy (NCBI): domain Eukaryota; kingdom Metazoa; phylum Chordata; class Mammalia; order Perissodactyla; family Equidae; genus Equus; species Equus quagga. The sequence continues at coordinate 51,211,631 of NC_060278.1, read as the reverse complement.
ACTAAAATATATTTTAAAGGGCAACTCTTTCAATATAAAACTAATTTTAGGTCACATAGTTGGTTTGAAATTTGAGTTCCCATATTGCCTGAGCTGTAACATTAGATCTGTAATGAGTACTTTTTTTCTATGAATTTAAATTGCATTTTTGGTTAGATGTATGGAAGCATCTGTAAAGTGTGCTTATGACATTTATCGCTCAACTCTTGTTTAAATATTTCATAAACATTTCTTGTAGTTTAAACAAATGGGTGGTCCAGCCCAGGTTTTTTGTTGAGGTCATGAAGTCATTTCTCAGGGCACAGAGGGAGGAACTCATGACATGAATGTAAACAATAAGAGTGACGTCAAAAATGTTACACAGACATTCCGGATTCTTGACCTGTTTGTTTTCTATTCCAAAGCATTTTAAGAACAAGAAGTTCAGACAATAAATTTTTATTCAACTTACCATAAACAAGGTATTGTTCTTCCACCAGTGTCTAGGTAGCTGATTTTCTTCTTTTTTATGCCTTTTTTTTTTGGTGAGGAAGATTGACGCTGAGCTAACATCTTTTACCAATCTTCCTCTTTTTTTCTCCCCAAAGCCCCAGTACATAATTGTCTATCCTAGTTGTAGGTCATTCTAGCTCTTTTATGTGGGATGTGCCAAAGCATGGCTGGATGAGCAGTGCTAGCTCTGTGCCCAGGATCCAACCCAGCAAACCCTGGGCTGCCAAAGTGGAGCAGCGAAGTTAACCACTCAGCCACGGGGCTGGCCCCTTCATTTTCTTTTTCAGTCGCCTGATTTTTTTCCTTTCTGCTATTGTAGGAAATTTAATAGAAAATATATACAGGGGCCAGCCCCGTAGTTGAGTGGTTAAGTTTGCGCGCTCTGCTGTGGTGGCCCAGAGTTTCACTGGTTTGGATCCTGGGCACGGACATGGCACCACTTGTCAGGCCACGTTGTGTTGACATCCCACATGCCACAACTAGAAGGACCTGCAGCTAAGATATACAACTATGTACTGGGGGGATTTGGGGAGATAAAGAATAAAAAAAAAAAAAAAGATTGGCCACAGTTGTTAGCTCAGGTGCCAATATTTAAAAAAAAAAGAAAATATATACATTTATTAGACACTGTCTTTCTGGTATCATAGCAGATATTTGCTTTATGTACAACACTAGGTTATGGAGTAGTATTCCCGCTTTCTTGGTGGAAAAAAAAAACTGGCTCAGAGTGGTTTGTCAAACTCCCTATGATTATAAACCGAAAAGCTGAACGACCAAGGTTCCAACACAGACTTTTCTAGAATGGATCTACCCTCTTTTTACTACACCACTGAGGTTTAAATGAATGTCCTATTTGTGTATTTAATCTCATCACTGCAAGTCTCATGGTGAAACCAGAATCACTTATGAAATTCAGGTCTAACTCATTAGGAAACATATACCTTCGTAATATACCTAAACAATTAAATAAAACCAGAATTTATCATCCAAAATCAATCATCCACAGAATGACCAAGCTTAGCAAATATAGACAATACATTTGCTGTAAAAGTCAGAATTGCCACTAGGACTTTTTCCAGAAAAGTCTTGGAGGCCCAGCTGTCCAGAGCCTCTGAGACCCAGAAACCCACTGAGCAACATGCATGGTGACCAATGGCCTCTGAACGACAACCATCCCCTGGAACGTAAGGAAATTGTCTGCTGTGCGACTTTTATTGCTCAGCTCGCTCTGCCCTGGCTGGCTTGTGAGAGAGAAGAGCCTCCAGCCACAGGTAAGGAAGTACACACCTAGGGTTTTATCCTGGGACTTCTTGTGCCTGGCAGGTGTTGGCGCAAAAAATCCTATCCCTTGGATAGGATCAAATTATCTTATTTCCAGTTGTCTTGGTAACACAGTCTGAAGCCTTTATATCTGTGAGTCCACTTTCCCCCGAAAGTGAAGTAATGTGAATGCCTTTCTCTGACTGCTGTGTGTAAGATAACATACTACAATGTAAATAAACATACCCAGCAAATTCTAAAGTGCTATACAGATCTAAAGAATAAACGATCAACACATATTGTATATTTCTGTTCCCCATATATTACCAGCTGTTAATTCGTATCCAATAAGCAATAGACAAAAAGATCTAATTTAATACATGTTTTCCAATGTATGGGAAAAAATGCAGCCCATAAACATTTCATTTTTTCTAAATTGGTCTATATGCAGACACTTTTGCTCATTATTGCTTTGGGAACTTGAGAATTTTTAATAAAAATAACTTTGCCATCAAAATCTTATTTAGAGCAAAATATTGAGAGATGTATATGTCAAATCATAGTTTAAAATACAGGGTATTTGATTGCTTTCTTAATATTACTAATTCAGGTCTCTAAATTAGGAATTAATTGAACTTAATAAATTCAATGAAACTGGAAATTCTGAAAATCGAAAATTTATTAATACATTTTCTCCAGGAACATCTCTTACTACTCTAGCTATTTTGATGACTATCATCCTTTGACTTACCTTCCTATACTGGAATTTCAAATTGATTTTTAGCCAGTTAAATCAGTATTCAAATGATCACAATTAGCTCCAAAAAAACAAAATGCTGAAATAGCAGGTGGTCCCTAACTGAATTTAAATAATGCAAGAATATTAATTTCCTCTCTTCTTCCTCTTCTTCTATTTTTTTTTTTTTGTGAAGAAGTATTTTGTAAGTAACCAGGACCCTGTACTACCCTCTATCACATTTGTCCCTTTTTTGTAAATGAGACTCTTTCTTTTATTGTGGAAGATATTTATGATCTCTTCAGTATAAATAGACCTAAAATTTATTCATTTGAAGAAAATAAGCCATTTGAAACAATTTGAAAACAAAATAAAACTATATAATTGCTAAAGTGGGTATTATAGAATATAGAACCTCAGCTGGAAGGAAATTGGAAAGTTTTGGAAACCTAGTAGAAAATACAACTTTTAAGTAATAAATTTGGCTTAAGATTTTAAGAAACTGCATGTAAATCTCCCAAATCAATGTGACAACTGAAATGAACATGTTAAATGAATCCAGCTGAGAGAAACTGTGTTAACAATCTCATTGTGATTTGGTGCCTGGATCATATAATTAGAATAATAATCCTTTATCAAAATTCCATTTTCTCTCGGGTCATAAGTGGGCAATGATAGTGCAATCAGCTGAATTTTGAAAACCTGAGAGTTGACGTTTTGCCATGTCCGTTCACTGCTGTTGACATTCCATTCTCCTCTCTTCCATCTACCTGATTAGGAAAGCCTAGAGATAGAAATATAAATTATAATTCAATCACCCCATAATATTTCATATTTGGTAAATACCATTTAGCTGGAAATTTTTACATCTCCATTTTTTTACATGAAGGCAAAATTAGCTATTTTAATGAACTAATGGCTGATCAATGAGAATATCTATGTCAAATCACTTGATATTGAGGACATGCAACCAGGCGTGGAAAATTAGTACATACAAATCAAATTCAACCCAAAGCAAAAATTCCACACTTGAAATTATGTCATGTACTGGCAATCAGACTAATCATTTAATGGGAAGTACTATTTCATTCGATCATTATACAGTATAACTATCACATAATAACTATACTACATTTTACTTGATTAATTAAATACATACGCAGTACTGGTGATGAGTAAAACGCTATTCTGAAAGTAAATTGAATACAAGGGTTTTGAGGTAAGGTAGTGACCTTACAGGGCCCGACTGGTGGCACATCAATTAAGTTCTCACGTTCTGCTTCAGTGGCCCAGGGTTTCCCGGTTCAGATCCTGGGTGCAGACATGGCACTGCTTGTCAAGCCATGCTGTAGCAGGCGTCCCACATATAAAGTAGAGGAAGATGGGCACAGATGTTAGCTCAGGGCCAGTCTTCCTCAGCAAAAACAGAGGATTGGCAGCAGATGTTAGCTCAGAGCTAATCTTCCTCAAAAAAAAAAAACAAGAAAGGAAAAAAGATAGTGACCTTACCACAGGTTTCCAAGTTGTCTCTCCCTCCAGCCAGCATTATTATGGGCATAAAACAGTCCTGAAAGGATCTTCAAAATTGCAAGAATGAATAAATAAGAAAAAATGGGCTCATAAAAAGTTTTTTATCAATAATACAGAATATAACACTCAAAGTGTCAATAGTAATACTTTTTTTTAAGGTATATTTTTTTTTTGGTGAGGAAGATTAGCCCTGAGCTAACATCTTTTGCCAATCTTCCTCCTTTTATTTCTTTTTCTCCCCAAAGCCCCAGCACATAGTTGTATATCCTAGTTGTAGGTCATTCCAGCTCTTCATATGTGGGATGCTGCCACAGCATGGCTTGATGAGCCGTGTGTAGGTCTGCGCCCAGGATCTGAACAGGAGGACTCCAGGCCACCAAAGTGGAGCATGTGAACTTAACCACTAGGCCATGGGGCCGGTCCCAACAATAATACATTTAAAAATGAATTATTTACTATGGAAAACTGAAATCAATATCATCATTTTACATATAAGTATTTAAAGTATTTCTTACCTGCTTGATGTTGAAATATAATTTTGTTTGCTGTTTTATAGTAACATAGGCAGATTCTTTAAAATGTACCCATTCCAAATCATTAAAATGGAAAAAATAAGGAAAAACTCCTTTATAGAGTGAACATACTCTATGTTTATGTAGATTATATATACATAGTATTTGAGATACCTAGGATAATTAATATTAAAACTATTATAAAAATAAGAGTAATAAATGTATACAATGCTTCTAAATGAACCACTAGTGACGAGTTTGTGGTGGAACAAAAGAGGCTCTTCATTTTTACAGCAAAAAATACGCTATTAGATCATTATTTCTAACACAGTTGGATATTTCTCTCACTGTAAGTTGGAAAGTCTTAATGCAAAAGAAGAAACTGTAATATAAAGGGCAGGAGCTTATCTAGACAAATATAGAAAATAAATTTCATAAAATGATTACAAAGAAAAATTCAAAACTAAACTGACAGTTTGGGAAATACATATAATGCTTTCAGAAGATTGGTTCAATAGTGTAAAAGATGTAGCCTGTATCCCAAAATAATTTTTAAGTTTGCTTCCAATTAAACAAGATCTTAATGGAATCTTTTATTATTATAAACATAACACAGTAATTTAAAGCTGTGTTTGGAGAAACAATGTGTGAACAAACAAATCAATTTGAAAATAAAACTGATTAGTGGCTGTCCATCAATAGACATTAAAAAGTGTAAGTGGTGGAAAAATATCATATCCAGAAATATAGTGTAGTAGGTGTGGAAATGGCATTTAGGATAAAATTGTCATTTTAAATGCTTCAAGGGAAAGTGGTTCATAAAGGCTGGGGCATTTGATTTTCTCTTTGGAAAAGGGAATTCAATAACCAAATTTTTATCTTAAAGCAAAACCAAAGAGCAAATTAAATTCTAGTGGCTTAGGAACTTAACACTATCAACAGAAAATAATACCACTGATCAATGGGGGGATCTCTAATGTTAAAAGGTTATTCCCTAGGACAGAGCTGTCCAATAGAAAGATAATTTAAGCCACAAAGGCAAGCCCATTGTGTAATTTCCAATTTTCTTGTGGCTGTATTTTTTTAAAAGTAGAAGAAAAAAGGAGAGAGATACTTTAACATATTTTAATTAAACCGAAATATCTAAGATGTTATAATTTTAAGTGTAATAAACATGAAACATTATCAAGGGATATTTTATATTATTTTTTGGTACCAAGTCTTAAGAAATCTAGTATATGCTTTACATTTACACCCATCTCAGTTAGGACTCGCCACATTTCTAGGGCTCAGTCATCACATGTAGCCAATGGATGGTTTTGACAGTATGCCTCTGTGGTGTGGTCCTCTCACTCTTCTTGTTTCATCCGAGCAGCCTCATCTATGAAGTGACTTTTTCTAGGTAGGAGACCATCCTGCCATCTTGGTTGAACCTCTTTGTATGCATTTTATAAGCTGCTGTTTGTGTATATTCATTATCTTTATTATCCATTTAAATATTTTAAGGCCTCTCCTAATGTTCTTACATGGTGGTTAAAATCTGAACCAGTTGGTTAGCAAGGCTCCAATTGTTCATGAGCCTCCATCATCATCCTGCCCACACTTCCTCTGTTATCCCAAGGTTGATACCAGCCTCTGCTTTTCAATTTCTACTTAATTTGGGGGCTCTGATGACTTCTTTTGCTTTCTTACTTGTTAGCTCTGCTTAAAAAGAGTCAAATATTTGTTTATTTAATTTGTCAGTTTTAAGTGTTTGGTAGGGAGTTTTTTCCCCAAATTGCTGAGTCTGCTATATTGATGGAAGTCCACGATTTATCTTCTTCCTCTAATTCTTCTTGATATTTTTCCAATCCATCCTCCACTGAGTCACCAAGGTGAACTTTTAAATTACAAACCTTTTAAAATGGAAATGTTACATATCTCTCTACAGAATAGGGATCTAACTCTTTAATTGGTATGTAATTCCTTTCTTAATTTAGTGCTTGTCTATTTCCCTATCCTCCGCTTCCGAAGTATTTATTTCACACCAACCTATGATCTACCCACATAAAAGTGCTTTCAGTGAGAAGGTGGCATGCTCTTACATGCCTCCAGACATTTTCTTATGCAGCATCTTGTCTTCTACCTGCAACATTCTTCCATCCTCTGTCCTTGATTGCCTTCTAAAAGGAAAATAATAATTCTCATTCATGAGTCAGATGAAAAATTATCTCATATTTGAATAAATTTGAATTTATTCTTCATCTTCTCATTAGTAAAATGGACCATTCCCTTTTACGCTCCAATTGCATCAAGGTAAAAATAATATTTTACTGTACTTAATTTTTTATAGATCTATTAGATTGTAGATTCTTAGAAAGCAGAAATCATACATATTCATATTCTTTTTTGAAATCTGTAATATGTACAGTTATTGACAAGCTTGAAGTCAAAGTTTCTAGTACGTAGTGTAATTTATAAGTCCAGTAACTGGGGAATCAGTGAATGAGTGATGTGGAAAGGTGGTTCTGAATTTAAAGATTCTATAAAAATTATTCTTATTTGTAACCGTTTTAACCTTGTACATGCTTATATTATAGTAAATTTGAAATCATCACAGCTAAGAGTCAACACTATAAAATGAGTAATATTCTTTTTTTCTTCTAAATTTAGTCATCATTCAATCCTCTAAATAGTATCCATTGGTCATTATATCCACAACATATGGCTGATTCTACTGCAAGAGCTCCGCATTATTCATCTAATACGCTTCATCTTTTAATATTTAATAAAGGATGATGATGCAAACATATATTTCAAATATAAATTTAGATGTCCTTCCTTTAAGAACCATCTCAAAAACCCAAAACAAAAGAGAAGAGTATGGAAAATGAGTGACTTTTTCAAGAAATTCACTTCCTTGAGTTTCATACGAAAGAGCTAACACATTTAATTTTTTAAATAAAATAATTTTGGCAGAAAACCAAAATTACCATAATAGTTGTTTTATTATATAATTCTTTCAACATAAGTGATTGACACTTGCTAATTCTTGCAGTTGCAGCAGACAATCCTCCTCCACTTTGAGATACTAAGGGAAGAGAGGCCAGCAGCATCAATACTTAAAAAAAAATAATAGCACTTTTGTATTTTTTTAAATAAAATTTAGCCATGCCAAATAATTTTCTGGATTTTCAGATTCTCTAATATCTATATAATAACTATATATACCATCAATAAATATAAAAGCATATCTTTCTCTAAAAGAAATCTTTGTAAATATTGACTAATGAAAAAACATTATACTTGTCATTTAAATGTCGATGATTATAGTGGTAAAATATGTGAGATAAAACAAAATACTTAAAAAGTGTTCTACTTATTAAATGTGAGGAAGTATTGAGTGTGTTAAATGTTTTGTCTCAATTATACTTATGAAAACTCTCTATGATCCTCCTGATTTGAAGAATTCTACACTCTAGGGTATTATATTGTTGTGTTTCATTTGGTCAGAAAAATTCTAACAAGTAATAAGATAACTTATAAAATACATACACATTATGTAGTGTATATTATATAGTAATTCATTTTCATATTCTCTGATCCCCCAAATCTTTACCAATTAGTTTGTTATCTGCTATGGTAAAATTACAAATAGTTTAATAAATGCCTCTTTCTAATAAAAACATCCTCACTAATTTACATTGTATGTAATCATTATTTTCTTTTGAAATAGCAGAAATCTCTATCAGGTGTACCAATCACAAATGCATTCAGCTTCACCAGAAAATGGAAAGAGATGAGGCAGAAAAATAGCAAGAAGTGGATTGTAGAGTGATACTCCACTAAATGAACTCAAATATTGTTTTGTCATTATTATTTAATATTGGATTGAGCTTCAGAAAAAGAAAAATGGGGGAAAAAACATACAACAGATTTCTACTATTCAGTTTGCCTCAGTACCATCTGTGATTTTTTTCTAGAAAGATTCTGTTATGAATTTTAATAGTATAAATTTAGTTTAAAATGACAAAATATTCACTTGCTTTTAATTTTTAAAATTCTAACATCTTCCATCTTCAAAATTTGATTGAATTATTTGACATTAATTCAGCTTACTATAGAGCATCAAGGCCCTGATGATCATTCACTTTCCAGATTATTGCTATTTATTTTTCTTGCATTTAAGTCATTCTATTTCTATCAGTACTTAATTGCTTTCTCATTTATCAAATAAACATTTGCTAATATGTATCAGAGACTGTGGAAGGTGTTGAGCATATAAAGGATTTTTAATGTGATCCCTGCTCTTAGGAATCTCAGTACGGTAAAAAAAAAAAAAAAAAAAAAAAAAAGAAAGAACGAAAGAAAAAGGGTGGGGTGGTGGGAGCTTTTACTCTTTTGCTTTTGTATCTGTAATGAAAGGGCTACTGGAACTATACTAATAAAATTTGACCATAATTCAGAAATTTATTTTCTATGCTTTGCTTCCATCCTGTTTACTTTATATAATTAAACATTGGCTATAATAAACATCTAATTTCACACAGAAAGCTGATGGAATCTTTTAAACTCCTTAAAAATAAAATCATGCAGTGTCCTCTCAATCAAATATGATGATAATTTAATTTTATGTAACAAATTATAGCAAAATATATGCAATAAAATAATAATGTATTAATATACAAAATAAAGCATCATAATTCAACTTTCGGTTTCAATGTTGACATATAAAGAGCTTGGAAGTAATCACTACTCTCCACACATTAAGAAAAAAACTGAACTAACTAAAAATCAGTCACTTTTATTGAACCTGTTAGAGAACTGAGTTTTCAGATCAAACCACAAACCCCAAATCTGGAGAAAAAGATAAATTCAGAGAATAACAGCCAAGATATGCTTATCTGGAACAGAAACTGCTGGAGCCTTAAACTGATGGGAGCACCTAAATGGTAATTTTGATGAATTGCTGGGTGCTGAGTTTGGTCCAGCACAATGTTGAGAATCTCCCGGCCGCATTCTAGCCTCCCCTGCAACTATTGTGAATTTTACCTTTAAGAAGTCCAACAGGTTCTCATGGTGAAGATCAAAAAGGATGACCAGATAGGTCTGACAGAGAGAAGAAAAAGAAATCATTGTGAAATCTGCCCAGAACTTTCTCCATAACAAAGGGTTACTCTCAAAGGAAAAAGCCTTTACCAAAGTTTATTCCACCATGGAAGGGCACTCTGCTTATTCTAGTTCCCGTTAGACTTCTTGTCTCATGAAAAGGGTGGCAAAGAAACTATACTACTAGAGATAAACACTCGGTCACAGGCAGAGCCAGGGATCCACTAAAAGAGAACTGTTTAATCAAAAGATTATGGAATGCTTCCCCTCTTTCCCCCATACCTTACTACCACAGCAGTGGGCTCCAATATGACAGCAGTGGATCACAGGTGAAACAGCTGCGAGTTGTCAGCTCTTTCTGTGAGGGTGTACTGAGGGAGCAAAGTGAACAGGAGAAACAAAAATAAGGAAGCAAGAGGAATTTGAGGCCTCTGGCATCTAAAGCTACAGCAGACATTAAACACAGTCCAACTGCTAGCCAAATTGACATCTCCACTCTCGCTAAGGCATATGTACCTGTTTCTAGTACTCAATACAACATGTCTACATTTCAACAAAAAAATTACAAGCTTGCCAAGGAGGAAAGAAAAGATGTTGGAACTTTCTGACAGGGAATTTAAAATAACTGTTATTAATATATTAAAGATGCTAATAAAAAAAGAGGACAACATATAAGAGCATATTAGTAATGTAAGCAGAGAGATCGAAATTCTAATAAGAATCAAAAGGAAATGATTGAAAACAAAAATACCCTAACAGAAGAGAAAAATACCATTGATGAGTTTATCAGTATATTGTATGCAGTTGAGGAAGGAATCTAAGAATCCATGGGTTTAAAGATAGGTCAATAGAAGTTTTTCAAACTGAAAAGCAGGGGGGGGAGAAAGAATGAAAAAAACCCACAATAGAATATCCAAGAACTATTATTATGAGCTGAATTGTGTACCCCCCAAATTCACATGGTGATGTCCACCAGTACCTCAGAATGTGACTGTAGATGGAGACAGGGCCTGAAAAGAGGTAATTAAGTTAAAATGAGGATTATTAGGATGGAGTCTAATCCAATATGACTGATGTCTCTACAAAAAGAGGCGATTAGGACACAAACATATAGAGTGAAGATCATGTGAGGACACAAGGAGAAGGCAGCCACCTACTAGGCAAGGAGAGAGTTTTCAGAAGAAACCAATCCTATAGTCACCTTGATTTGAGATTTTTAGCCTCCAGAATTGTGAGAAAATAAATTTCTCTCTTTTTTTTTTTTGGAAGAAGACTGGCCCTGAGCTAACATCCATGCCCGTCTTCCTATACTTTACACATGGTACGCCTAACACAGCATGGCTTGCCAAGCAGTGCCATGTCCACACCCGGGATCCAAACCAGAGAACTCTGGGCCACCAAAGCAGAACATGTGCACTTAACCGCTGCACCACCGGGCTGGTCCCCATAAATTTCTCTTCTTTAAGCCTCTTAGTCTGTGGTACTTTATTATGGCAGCTCTATCAAACTAGTACAACGATGGAACAATTCCAAAAGTTGTAACATACACATAATCACAATAACAGACAAAGAGAGACAAAAGAAATATTTGAATAATGACAAAGAACTCATCAAAATCAATGACAGACAGCAAACCACAGATGTAGAAAGCTCAGAAAATACCAAATACGATAAATATAAAAAATTCTACACCTAAACATATCATATTTGAACTGCAGAAAACCAAAGACCAAGGGAAAATCTCAAATGCAGACAGAGGAAAAAATACCTTAACTGAGGAAGAGCCAGACTTCTAGTCTTAAGTTATGCAAGAAAGAAGAAAGAGGAGTAAAATGTTTAAAATTTTGAAAGAAAAAAAAACTCAGAATTTTACACTCAGTTAAATCGTCTCTCAAAATACTAGGAAGGGGGGCCAGCCTGGTGGTGCAGTGGTTAAGTTTGCACGTTCTGCTTCAGCGGCCCAGGGTTCGCTCATTCAGATCCCAGGTGCAAACTTATGCACTGTCTTGCTATGGCTTGCATTTATCAAACTATGCTGTGGCAGGCATCTGACATATAAAGTAGAGGAAGATGGGCACAGATGTTAGCTCAGGGCCAGTCTTCCTCAGCAAAAAGAGGAGGATTGGTGGCAGATGTTAGCTCAGGGCTAATCTTCCTCAAAAAGAAAAAGTCTAGGAAGGAAAAAGACATTCTCAGAGAAAAGGCACAAAAACAAAACAAACAAAATAACTTGAGAGAATGGATTCCAGCAAATTTGCCCTACAAAAAAATGTTTGAAAAAAGTTCTTCAGGGAGAAGGAAAATTATATGGGTCAGAAACTTGAACTATGTAAAGAAAGGAAAAGCATTGATAAAAGTATAAATAAAAGTAAAATAATCTATTTTTCTTATTGTTAATTGATCTAAAAGATAACTGTTTAATGTATTAAGAGCAACAATATGGTGGGTAATTATAGCATATATATATATATAAGTGAAATAAGTGACAGCAATAAGAGATGAAAGGAAGGCATTGGGATACTCTGTTATAAGGTACCTGAAATAATACAACGTTGTATAGTGTTAAAGTTGGCATTAAGATAGTTAAAAATGTATACTACAAACCTTAGAGCAGCCACTAAAAATAAATATACAGTATAACTGATATGCTAAAAAAGGAGATAAAAGGGGATAATAAAAATGCTCAATTAAAACCAGAGAAGGCAGAAACAGTAAAAAACAGAAACAAAGAAGAATAAAATTAAAATAAAATGATTAGAAATATAGTAGATATTAGTCCAAGCATATTGATAACCAATTTAAATGTGGTCTCAATGCACCAATTAGAAGTCAGATTGTGATAATCCATAAAAAAGACTCAACGATATGTCACCTAAAAGAAATCATCTTAAATATAAAAGTTCAGAAAGCTTAAAAGTAAAGGAATTGAAAAAGATATTCCATGCTAACACTAATCAAAAGAAAGATGGAGTAGCTATATTAACTGCTGACGAAACAGGTTTCAGAACAAGGAAGACCATCTGAGATAAACATGGGCATTACACAATGAAAAAGTAGCCAATTCTCCAAGAAGATGTAACAAACCTCAACGTGTATGCACCTGAGAACAGAACATCAAAATACAAAGGGCAGAAATTGATAGAACTAAAATAAGAAATAGACCAATCTTTTATAGTTTGAGATTTCAGTATCCCTCTTTCAGTAATTAATAGATCAAGCAGACAGAAAATTAGTAAAAATATGGTTGACCTGAGCAACTGTCAGTCAAGTTGTTCTAATCAACATTTATAGGATACTCCATCCAATGACAGTGGAATACATGTTCTTGTCATAATTAGACTGGGGCTAGGTGTTTTTGGGAAAAGACCACACAGAGCCATTTATCCTATAATGTAAAAGGTACCTACTATCCACATGAATTGTCACTGTTGATGTTGGCCTTGATGACCTAACTGAAGTAGTGTTTGTCAAAGTTCTGCTCTGTAAACTGACTATTTTTTCCTCTCTCCCTGTTGTACTCTTTGAAAGGAAGTCACTGCATTCACCCCACATTGAAGGACTGGGGAGTTACACTGTACCTCTTTGAAAGTATAAAAGCCACAAAAATTAATTGCAATCCTGCATGGGAGGTATGGCTTTTGTCCTTCATTTATTTGTATCAGTATGGAATTATGGATATTTATTTTGAGTTATTACCTGATACTACTTTACTTATTTTGTGTTCGAATTTTCCAGCTTGTCCTAATGAAAGCTTTTCAAGTTGACTCCCATGTCCCGTTAATATATCACTATGAAGGGGGTTTTGATTTTGTTTGTTGATCACATTATCACTCTCTGTCACTACAAGATGCTTCCAACTCACATATATTTCCTATCCTAGTCTGAGGATCAATCATTTCTCCAAGGAGCTCTAGTTCCTTTTATTGGAGCATGGTATTAGAAATCAACATCTGGGCACTAGGAGTGCTCATTGCCACAGAGTTTTGCGATGCCCTAGCAGAGCAAGGATACAAGGTTAATATAAAAAAGTCAATTCTTTTTTATAGACCAGCAATGAATAAAAGTTACTAGGTGAAAGCTAAGAAACGGTGAGTAAAGTACAGACTTTAGTTAATAATAATGTTACAATATTTATTAATTATAACAGAGGTACCATATTAATATAAGATGCTAATAATAGGGGAAATTGGGAGTGGGATATATAGGAACTGTCCTATCTTCATAATTTTTCTGTAAGTATAAACGTGTTCTAAATAAAAGCTGTTTTAGAAATCATAATCCCATAGGACATTCAGTGTATTTATAGAAATTTCATAATTACAAATCATTTTCAAACTCTTCAACATTTCTCAGCTCTTAAATAATGTATCCTGGGACATATTATCACAATACTTGTTCATTCTTTCAAATTCCTCTTCTGCTTTTCCCTAGGTACAAAGCTTCCCAAATAGATGTCATTTCCTTGCCTCGCTTTTAGGTAAATGTGGCTGTGTTTCTAAGTTCTCACCAATGAAATGTGAATGGAAATCCTATTGGTGACTCCCATCTCACCTGCTTTAAGGAAACTTGGCCTGAGCTCACTCTGACTTTCCTGCCTGCCTGTGAGTGGTCATCAGTGGAGCTACCCAGAAAATCAAGCTGCAAGGATGGCAGAGCCTGTAACTGTTTCTGAAATGAATACTCTGTGCAGATCCTACATACCCATCCAACACGTCACATAAGAAAGAAAGAAATTTATCTCTCTTTTGAATCCGTCCCTGTAAGGTCTTTTAAAAATTTTTGTTCAGCTTTTATTCTAATATAGTCGTGTATCCTATGCATTACCTTGTCTCCAATGCATCCTCCAGTTGCATAGCTAACTACGCTAATGTATTTTCACGTAATGGGCACAAAATTTGCAATTTACAAAATATACAAATGCATCATTTATTCAGTGACTTGGCAGGAACTAAATAGTTTTTTTATAAGAATATTTTCTAGAAGTGCAAACCTTATACCCCTTTATGGCCTCAAACCGTTTTGCTATAATTTTTTTGATGGAGATTTTTCTAAATTTCTTATACAAGTATACTAAGTAATCAAAATGGCCATCAGTTACCTTGTGCTGCTGTAATAACATATAAAACATAGTGATTATTTTAATACATAAGCTTGTTTTTTCTATACTGAATGACTCTATATTGCTATAATTTGTGTGTTTATGTCACTTTCCCAAGTGTCAGCCTACCATTTGGGTACCTAGCATCACATGTAATTGTTCTAACACTCTTTTTAAAAAAATGTATTACTCTTGGTTAAGGTGATTACAGAAAGGAAGATATGACACCAAAATGTGTCTGAATTAAGACTACTTTTTCCAGGAGTGATTTGACACAGTCAGTGGTTAGAGAACGTGAGATTTTGTACCTGTGTATCACATGGTTTGATCAAATACGATCTATACTTATGAAAATAGAACTCCACAGGACTACTACTAATCTACTTTTGCCTATGGTGAGCCAAGGATTTTTGAAGTATTTTCTAGTCTTTGGACATATTTACTTAATATCAAGTATTTCTAGATGGGGCCAGTCTCATTTTCTTTAAGGCTGTGATGACATGCATCTACCTAACGTTGAAAGATTTAAGTTCGTTTTTATTCTGTTGATTCAGTTATTGAAACATATGTTCAGGGGCTGGCCAGTGGTACAGTGGTTAAGTTTGCATGCTCTGCTTTGGTGACCTGCTTTCAGATGCTGGGCGTGGACCCACACACCTGTCATCAAACCATGCTGTGGCGGCATGCCATATAGAAGAACTAGAAGAACTTACAACTAGGATATACAACTATGTACTGGGGCTTTGGGGAGAAAAAAAAGAGGAAGATTGGCAACAGATCTTAGCTCAGGGCCAATCTTCCTTACCAAAAAACATAGCTAAAAAAAAAAGAAACCCACATTCATTTATTCAACAAAAAATATACCAAGCACCAACCATGTGCTTGTTGTACTACTAGCTTCTGAGAATGAAACAATGGAGAATCTGGACACGGTGGCTGAGTTTATTAGCTAGAGGTAATATTTATTCTTTTCTTTTTCTTTTTGTTTTGGGAAGATTAGCCATGAGCTAACATCTGCTGCCAAAACTTCTCTTTTTACTGAGGAATATTGGCCCTGAGCCAACATCCATGCCCATCTTCCTCTACTTTTTATGTAGGATGACTGCCACAGCGTGGCTTGCTAAGTGGTCCATACATCTGTGCCTGGGGTCCGAAATGATGATCCCCAGGCATGCAAACTTAACTTCTGTGCCACCGGGTCAGCCCCTTTTCTTTCCTTCTTTTAATATTAGGACTCCTGAGTTTTAGGTGGCACTGGCTATCAGCAGGATATTACATTCCTTAGCATTTCTTTGACAAGTTGTGGTCATATGGTGAAATTCTGGCAAATAAGAGGTGAAAAGAAGGAATGTGTTCCTGGCTCATTCTCTCAGATCCAGCTATAGAATATGAAAGGTTCAATGCAAAATAATAAGCAGAGACTTTCTTAACAATTATTAAGAATTTCATGGTGGTGACAGTAAAGCATTAACCCAAGCATGGGGCCCTTCTAAGTGTAGGGTCCTTGGAATCTGCATAGGTGGCACATCTGTGAAGCTGACCCTGCATGCTCTTAATAGGAACATGGTTGAACAGTCCTTGTACTTCTCTCCCTCCCTTCTTGGTGGGATACAAAAATTATGTCAGGACCTGGAAGAGTCATGGATCCCAGATAAAAGTCATATGATGAGAATGAAACAGCTACCCCTTATCCCTGGACTAACTGCCTGTTTCCTCATTACTATGTGAAGTAGAAATAGAAATCTTATGTAAGCTATTGTAATTTTTAGTCTCTTCACAATAGCACAATGTCAAATGCCAAAACTACATACACACATTTTCAAAAGGCAACCTTGTAAATTTGACTCTATATTATTTCAATACCCACACAATTGAATTTTCATTACCATTATGCTTAATTTCTAGAGATGTAAATGAAAGCTGAATTGGTAACTGATAGAAAGTTATTTATTTAAGTGATCCTAAACTGCCTTTAATAGGGTTGAGCATATGCTCATTGTACTCTGCTTTATAAAGACATGTTTCTCTGATATTTGATTTCATTTAATGAATCATTAATTTTATTAATTAATGTTGATGTCAGTTATGTCAAACTGTTGATACAGATAAAATTTACATAATGTTTCCACTTCAGCTGACTTCATTACTCTCATTATCATCAATACCAGAAATTATATTGAATACATAGTTTATTTTAGGCAATTATGAATAAACTGGGTGGGGAGGATGACATAAGGGCTTGTCATCCCCTTTGAGAACAATAAAATCAAAATTGTGTGGCAGGGAACATACATTCTTTCTTATCTACCTATATAGATAGGTGGATGGGTATATAGATGATAGATGGATAAATGGATAGCAATACACGGTAAAAAATATATGGAAAAGAGCAAAGTTTTAATGTAGTGGTTTATTTTTTTAACAATAAGACCCTTTCTTCCAACTGAAGCCCATGTACAAATTACAATACAAACACAAATTATGCAAACAATATGAATTGAAGTGATGTCTGCATTCTGGTTGAAATCAGGTTGAAGTATCATGTGGGAAGCTAAGCCCTGATCATTCAACAGCATTCTTGACCTCTTTGATGGCACCTGACTGATTTTTTTTAAACTCTTAAGAATGCAAACATACAATATAAAAACTACTATTTTAATAATAAATTGCAGTCAGGAATTCTAATTTTTTTTTTTTTTGCTAAGCATTTTGGTGCAATGGGAATGCCTTTCAACTCCTCTGGGACCTCGGTTCCTCACATACAAAGTTATATCTACTTGTGCTTTTTAAGTTCTGTTCCAACTTTAAAATTTCTATGATTTCATGTGCTAAATGATCCAAATAATAGAACTCTCTTTGGGTGAGAGTCATTGGAAAATATCAATGGTGATGATAGCTGTTAGCTGAGCCTTAATAACTTAAGAGAGCATGAGAGGACATTCCAGATAAAATAAATGCCATATAATTTGCGAATGCAAATGCATGTCCTGGTAGCAAGGAATATATATGTTTATCATTGCTTGAAAGTTTAATTTTCACTTTTGATCCAAACGCTTTGATTTTGGAAGAGTAAACATTTTTTTAAACATTGCTAAACACAATGATTTACTCGGTTGTTCAGAGAGATTTAAAAATTAATGCCAATTTCTATTGGCAAGGGTTCTGGTACACAATCAGATATATTTGGCATTTGCAGTAACAATGCCACAGTTCCAATACAGCTGTTGCTAAAACCATGATGTCTATTATCTCATGATGACTGAAGGATGAGATGGAACAGAAAGAAAACACAATGAATGATTTATTACGTTAAGTCACTTTGTACAATAAATTAAATTCCTGAAAATTTGTCAGTCATGTTGAATACAGGGATTACAGAAAAGTATATCTAAAATTCAGAGATAAGATACCTTTCAAAGGGATGAATCATTAAAATTAATGCATAACAGATTCAACTGTCTATTCAGAAATTTTTAATTTTTTTTAAAAATGTTTATCAAAATAGATCAATGGAGTCATGTAACATTTAATGAAGGAAATATGTTCTGAGAGATGGGTTGTTAGGTAATTTCATCATTGTTCCAACATCACAGAGTGTACTTATACAAACCTGGATTGTAGCCTATTATACAGCTGGGCGTGTTGGCACTAATCTTATGAGACCACTGTCATATACGTGGTCCATGGTTCAACATTGATCAAAATCAAAACATCATTACGAGGCAATGACTAGAAAAGAAGGCTGTGCCTGTTTCAGTAACCTTGCCATTTACAAAGGAAGAATGTCTCAACAAAGTTGCCTATATGGATTCTAAAGAAAGGGAAGCCCAAGAGTCATAATTCATCTATAGCCCTCCAGTCCCATTCAGAGGCATGCATGCCTTCATCAGTCTATTTCCTCTTTTATTTATTTATTTTTAATTTTTTTAAGTACTTTTTTTTCAGTGAGGAAAATTGTCCTTGAGCTAACATCTGTTGCCAGTCTTCCTCTTGTCTTTTCTTTTCTCCCCAAAGCCCCAGTACGTAGTTGTATATCCTAGTTGTAGGTCGTTCTAGCTCTCCGATGTGGGATGCTGCCACAGCATGGCCTGATGAACAGTGTGTAGGTCCACACCCAGGATATGAACCAGTGAACCCCCGGCCACCAAAGCAGAGCGTGCGAACTTAACCACTGGGCCACATGGTCGGCCCCTATTTCCTCTTTTAAATATTTGTTTTCTTTGTTAACATTTTTGAAACATATTACTCTTAATAGGTAGCGTTAACGTGATTGTACTTATTTTTCTTTTAGTTTTCCAAAACTAGCAGTTTTTTATTGCTATAGGCTGAATGTTTGTGTCCCCTTGAATTCGTATGTTGAAACCTAATCCCTAGGACAATGGTATTTGGAGGTGTGACCTTTGGAAAGTGATTAGGTCAGGAGGGTGGAACCCTCAGGAATGGGATTAATGCCCTTAGAGGAGATGCCCTGGAGAGCTCCCTAGCCCCTTGTACCACGTGAGGACACAGGAGAGGACAATCGTGTATGCACAGAATGAAGACTCGTTAGACACTGAATCTGCCTGCACCTTCATCCTGGACTTCCCAGCCTCCAGATCTGTGAGAAATAAATGCTTGTTGCTTGAGCCACCCAGTCTTTAGTACTTTTATTATAATAATCTGAATGGACTAAGACATTTATAAACTTGGTAAAACTTAAAATCACTGTTGTCTTGAAAATTATAAATTTAGCTGATGCCCTGAGTACTATGGCGTACTTTAGTCTCTCCTGTTTACTTATTGACAAAAAGTTTTAGAGAACTAAATGCCTGACATAGTTCTAAGTGGTATACAAATATCAACCCATTGAATTCACAGAGTAACCCAGTGAAGTCTGTTTTTATCACTACTTTACAAAGTGAATAAACCAAGGCACAGAAAGGTGAAATAATGTACACAAGGTGACACAGCTGGTAAATAATAGAACCAGGATTTAAATG
Source organism: Equus quagga (assembly GCF_021613505.1). Lineage (NCBI taxonomy): Eukaryota > Metazoa > Chordata > Mammalia > Perissodactyla > Equidae > Equus > Equus quagga. The sequence continues at coordinate 51,191,936 of NC_060278.1, read as the reverse complement.
GAGGCGTTTTAGTCCCAGACTCTATGCTTTTAAGTACTATATTTTTAATTTCTTTAAAAAATTGCAGTATGATATATCATAAGCATTTATACATATCCCTTTTAGGAACTTCATTCATGGTCTCTCTGTATTTCAAGAAAAACTTAGAGACCATATGTGACTCACGTTGTTCAGTACAGAATCATTTAAGCAAATTTTTAAAGTGTATTAATTATCCATTCACTTCAATTACTTCATTTTTGAACTTGTGTTTTTTAAAATGATAATTGAGTGTTTATGCATGATAGTATGAAAACCCTGGAAATTACTTTTCCTTTAGCCATATGCAAATTGCTGCATACTTAATAGCATAAACAAATTTCTTTCTCAGATACTAACTGTATCCCTGGGGTCCTTAATTTCTTTCTTTCCCAGCTCTTCTTTACTCAGTCAGCACCATTCATTCCATGGCTTTTATTGTTTGCATTCAAAGCACAACTCATGTCCACGTGAAGTTAGTAACCGGGTTATTATCCTCTGGCTGCTGTAACAAATTGCCACAAACAAGGTTGGTTAAAACAATTTAAATTTATTTTCTCACATTTCTGGAGGACAGAAGTAATCAATATTACTGGGATGAAATCAAGGTGCCAGCAGAGCCGTACTCCCTGTAGAAACTCTTTGAGAGAATTCATTCCTTAGCACTTCCAGCTTTTGGTGGCTGCTGGCATTTTTGGCTCCTGGAAACGTCACTCCAGTCTCTCCTTCTGACTTCACATCGTCTTCTCCTCGGCATGTGTAGTCAAATCTCCTTTTGTCCCTCTCTGAGAAGGACACACGTGACTCCATTTAGTCTCACAAGGATAAACTAGGATAATCTCATCCTCTCAAAATTTTTAATTTAATTACATCTTCAAAATCCCATTTTCAAATGAAAGCGATGTTTATGGGAACTGAGACTCGACATCTTTATAAGCTTTTATTTAGCTTACCAAAATAACATAGAGGAATTTGCTAGAGAATTAATTCATGATTTTCTTTTAAACTGAAATAAGGGTCTATGAACATAGGTTTACTGCCTAAGCATCTCTTACACTTATCCAAAGTTGCAGTATTCAAGTAAGGTCAGGATTATGGCTACTAGGCTGATTTTTAAATGTCTGGACAGATAAAACATATGTATGACTATGAGTGCCTTCTATCTTTAATCCCTTAATTCTAAAATATCCAGTTATTCATTTATTCGATCAACTTTTTTTTATTATGGTAAGAAACACATGACATTAAATTTACCCTCTTAACTATTTTTAAGTGTACAGTTCAGTAATGTTAAGTATATTCATATGGTTGTGCAACAGATCGCTGGAACTTTTTCACCTTGTGAAACTACAACTCTATACCTATTAAACACTAATTCTCCTCCCCCACTACCTCCAGCTCTTTCTGTTTCTATGAATTTGACTACTATGGAGTCTTCCTATGAGTGGCATTATACAATATTTGTCCTTTTGTAACTGACATTTCACTTAGCATAATGTCCTTGAGGTTCATTCGTGTAGCATGTAAGAGGATTACTTTTCTTTTTTAAGGCTGCATAATATTCCAATATTGTATGTATATGCCATATTTTATTTTGTTTCAACTTGAAGGACTCTCTTTAGCAGTTCTTGTAGAGTGGGTCTAGTGGTGATGATTTCCCTCCCACCATTTTCAAGATTGTCTCTTGATGACTTTGGACAGATTGACTATAACGTGTCTCAGTGTAGATCTCTTTGGGTTTATCCTTCTTGGGTTTCATTAAGCTTCTTGATTTTCTGTGTCCATTTCCTTCTAAGATTTGGGAACTTCTGGACTATTGTTTCTTCAAATAGGCTCTTTGCTCTTTTCTATCTTTCTTCTCCTTCCAGGACTCTCATAATAAGTATGTTGTTCCTTTTGATGGTGTCCCATAGGTCCCCTAGGTCTTCTTTATTTTTCTTCATTCTTTATTTTTGCTCCTCTGACTTAATAATTTCAAATATCCTGTCTTTGAGTTCACTGATTATTTCTTATGCTTGGTCAACTCTGACCTTGAACCCCTCCAGTGAATATTTTAATCCAATTATTCTACTGTTTAGCTCCAGAATTTCTGCTGGTTCTTCTTCATAGTTTCTATCTTTGTTGACATTTTGATTTTGTTCATGCGTTGTTTCGCTAATTTGTTTTAGATGTCCATCTGTGCTTTTGGTTCATTGAGCATCCTTATGAGAGTTATTTTGAATTCTTTGTCTGGTTATTGATATATCTTTGTTTCTTTAGGATTGATTTCTGTAGATTTAATTTGTTCTTTTTATTGTGCCATATTTCCCCATTTCTTTGTATGCTTTGTAATCTGCTGTTGAGACTTGGGCATTTGGGGGGAAAAAAACCCAGCCACTTCTTCCAGTTTTTGTGGTTGGGTTGGTACAGGGAGGACCTTCACAAATCATCCTGGCTAGAAATTCTGGAGACCTCTCAAGCCGTTTCTGAGGATGCATCTCCTCTGGGCTTGTGCATGTAAACTCCTGGTTGAAGAGGTTTGTCTTTTTCTACTCAGTTGTATGTCTATGGTACAGCAAATCTGTCTTGTCTTGGAAGAAACCATGGTCCTGAAGCTTCCCTTAGTGTCTGTCTGTAGTATTGCAAACACACTGGTGCCAGACCAAACCATGGAGATGGCTTTTGTTCTCAGTGGCCTCCAAGCTGGTGCTCCTTTCTATCAGCATTTAAATTGAGGCAAGACAGAAACCAGCTGTCATGCAGCCTCTCAAAAAAAACAGAACATTGGATGTATGTTCCACTCTTCTCTTTTTTTCCTCAGGGAGAAGTCAGGAATTGGGAGTTTTCTCCTTATTGTGCTGGACTGTGCCAGGGGAAGGTGCACGGCCAGTGAATTAGATGTCATTTTTCTTAGCTATACCTTTGCCTGAGGTACAGGAAACTTATGACTGGCTTCTGGATTTCTCAGAAGTCCATTGGTCCATGTATTGGTGCTAAGTTGTTGTCTCCATGGGGAAGGAGAATGTGGACTTTCCTATTCCACCATGCTGATGTCACTACCCCATTTTTTTTTTGTCAAATATGTCACCCCTGTGATTAAAGCTGGTGACACAAGGGTGAAAATGACATAATTCTAGCCCTCAACTACCCCCAAAACTAATAAAAGAAATATATATAAACTCAATCTGTAACACAGTTTAATCTGTGCCCTGATAGATGTATAGACTTGATAAATAGTGATATTGTAAGTAAAAAAACGTAGAATTTAATAACAAGGGACTCATAGAAAAGAAAATACCTGACATGTGCCTTGAATGCTTAAGAGAAATTTTCTAGGTGTATGAGTGGTAAATAGCATAGGAAATACCATATGAAAAGGAACATAAGCATCAAGTTACATTTGACATTTTGAAAAATAATTCATGCGGGGAAGTGGAATGAAATTAGTTTGAATACATAAATATGGGTCAATTTTAAGCAGAGAAATAAAATAACTAGACCTCCCTTTTATTAGTCAAGAAGAATAGATAATATGGAAGAGACTAGATTTAGAAAGATCAAGAAGGGAAGCAGCTGAGTGGTTAAAAAGATGAGTTGATAAGATTGGGTAATTTATGAGGAATAGGGCATCTAGATTTAATTCCAAGTTTTATTTTGGACTATCTGATCAAAAGTGGTATGTATCATCAAGAGGATAGGCAATATGGCAGTAGGAGCAAGTTTGGCAAAAAAAGATAAGGAGTTTAGTTTTAGACATATTAAGTCAAAATTCCTAGGAAACTTTCAAGAGAAATTATCTAAGGGGCATCTTGATGAATAGATCTTTAGCTCATCCAGGGTTGGAAACATGTATTCGATGTCATCTTTATATGGATAGTAAAAGAGCTGAGGGGGTGGACAGAAAATTACAGAATGAGCATGCATCATCAGAAATGTATCGCAGATGGAACTCTCATCAATGAGTACAAGAAGAGAAAGTGGCAGAGGGAACAAAGAAGTGCTAACAAATGGTTTTAAAAATGGAAAACCTGGTTGCTTCCTGCGAACTAATAGATAAAAGGAGAAGGTTCTCAGTAGAGTCTTAGGCCATGGATAGTAGATAGGACAAATATTGTCATACTTAACGACCTTAGCTGTAGCAATTCCATGGCATAATCTGATGGAAGGATGCTCTTACTTATTTAAGGAGGGGATAGAAGATGAGAAAGTAAAGGTTAGAAAGCACGGTATCTTTCTAAGAAGTTTGGCTATGTTCTCTAGGTTAGGAGTCAGTCTCTACTGGTCTCCTCATATTTTCACGTGGGCTGTCAGAGGTGTCCAATGCAGTCTGGAGAAACTTTGAAATATATTCCTGAGAAATGTAGACCGGAGCAAGACATGGAATAAAACATTTACAAGTGTCTGCATGTCTTCCGATGTAAGTCAGTTGGTATTACCGCTACCTTCACTTTTTGCCAACGTTAATGCCTTTCCTGGTCATTGGCTTCCCTGCCACGGGCTTCCTGCCTCTCAGCCTTTCGGGAAAACACTGAAAATAGAGTACAAAGAGAGAGTTTAGCTCTCAAGGACTCCTTAGGAAGGAGTGGGATGGATCCCCCATGTAGAAGTGGCGTCAAGTAAAATTGCTATTGTAAAGTCGTACTTTAGACTGGAAAGCCCATGGCCATGTGCGTATATTGAGAGAAGGAACTGGCGAGAGGAATGAGGATACAGGAAGAACAAGGAAACTGAGAGATTGATGGAGTGGAGATTGTAAACATAAACATTGCCAGTTTAATCACAGACAGCAACAAGATTTTAAAATGAAAATAATAAAATTAGGAATCTCAAGGAACTCATTAAGGTATAAGTGGACACATGTGGGTACATCTGAAGTGATTCTGAGAAGGACAAACGTGTTGATCCAGAATCAATGTTGTCAAAAGGCAGGTTGGAGAGGGGGAAAATCGTTTCATTATTGGTTAACTATTTTAGGTGATTCTTGACTCAGTTATAAATGTAACAAGCTTCAGGCCATCCTAAGAAACTCCTTTCCCATTGAAATGAACAGGCTGAGCCTAAGAGAGAAAAGTTACAAAAAAACAAAAAGAATTAAAGAAAGGCTTGAATCACATTTCTCCTTAGTCAGATATCTATATGATTCACATCAATAATTTGGTACAATAACAGAATATGCAAGGACTTCTAAATGAATAAAATTTTCATGACAGTGTATTTTCAAAAAGATTCCATCTGGGGCCAAATATATTGAATTTGTTTTCCCAGAGGCGTTATGCGTAAGTCCCCGTCTTCACACTTCGCAAAATCTAGTGAAAACTCCAAATTCCCAACTAAGATTGTATGTCATATTCAAATAAGATGCGGAAATGAAAAATATTTTTATCTTACTTGCTTAGGAAGCTTCTGTGATTCCAAGTTTGTTTCTAAATTCCTATTAAATAACTCAACTGTAGAAAGGAACCGCAGAAAGTAGATTTTGCATTTTCATTTGCTGCATATTCCTTATTATTTTTTAAGCCAAGCAAAATGTTATATCATTTTATCCCATGTTATACTAAGTGGATAGAGATTTATTGACAACTTTAAATTGATTTTTACATAAACCAATGGGACCAAAACATATTCATAACTCTAACTACAGACAAAAAAGAATTCCTCTCGTTATCTTTTTTTTCATCTTCTGATAGCCAATATGCCTATAAAAGCTTGAAATATGGTGTGAGGAAGCTATTTTTTGACCATATTCAGCTAAAAAATATTTAAAGGTTCAGTGTGAAGAGTGATATTATTTTATTTGTGGATTTTTAGCAGATACTGAATGCTTAAAGTTGCTAGAAAGCAAGCTAAATAAATCACCTTTTTCAAGCTAATGAAACTCTGATGTTTCACAGCCTGTAGTATTGACATCTAAATCACTGTTGGCTGCAGAGAGTCCAAAACCTGGGGCTGCATGTCAACCGCCAGGAAACTTCAAAGGGAATTCTAATAGAAATAAGAGGTAAATGGAGTTGGGGTCAATTAAATGGCAATTGATATTGGTTGAAATAGTGAAACAATTAAGTAGAACTAAATTCTAAATTGGAGATAGATAATTTGACTTATTTAAATAAATTTCAAAATATTATGTTCTTTAAAAATGATCTGTAGAGGACGTAGAGGTAATAATGTTTGCTCATTCACAGTACAACTTAACGTGGAGGTGTGTTTATAATTGAAAAAATAAGTGATAAGAAGGGTATAGGTTTTGCTTGAGTGAGAATAGTCAATACTAATAAAATATTTTTTCAGCTCAAAATAATCCAATAGCATCTACCAGAACAGTAGAAATAAAGAGTCCAGAAAATATGGCTTAAAAATGCAACATATTATAGTGATATATTTGATATCTGCAACAAATATGTTTACATTTTGTATAAGCTTATAAGTCATTTTTTCAAAGAATGTGCCTCAATCAAAGACTAAAACTCTGATGAGCAATATATTAGCTATAGCAACAGTGTTATAATATCAGCAAAAATTTCAATTTCTTAAATAAATAGAAGTTTACTTTCTGCTCAGGAAACAGCGCCATGTGGATGTTCCTGGTCAGTGGACAGCATGTACACAAGTTGCCCACAAGCAATCTCTTTCCATCTTGAGGGTCCATCAGCCCCAAGGGTCTTGAAATGCTTTGAATCTTGATGTGAGCAGGCTCTAAGCTTGGAGAAGGCACACACACCTCTTAAACTCCTTAGCCAGAAACTGAAGTTAAGGAGTAGTCCACTACACCAACCTCAATTCTGACAACACCTGAAGAGTTTGGTAGCCCCCAGATCACCCTGAGGTTTGATAATTTGCTAGAATGATTCACAGAACTCCTTGAAAGTTATTATATTCACAGTTGTGGTTAATTACAGGGAAAACATACAGATTAAATACAGTCAAGGGAAGACACTATGAAGCAGGGTGCCGGAAAGTCCTGTGTGTGAGGTTTGCTCTTGTTCTCTTCCAGTGGAGTCATGGACAGTGCTAACTTCCCAGCAAGAATGTGTCACAACATGCATGGAAGCATTTAGCCACCAGGGTAGCTCATCCAAGCCTTGGTGTCTAGAGTTTTCATTGGGGCTTATCACGTAGACCTGGTTGACTGCCCATATGGTTGACCGCAGTCCCTACCCCACTTCCCACCTTCAGAGGTCCAGCTCATACAATGTAACCCAAAGACCCCCACCCCAAACCACATTGTTAGACTATCTTATGTGGCCCAAAGCCCACAGGTAAACAAAGGCGTGTTTATAAGGCAGGGCATTCCAAAAGTTTAGAGATTATTTCTCAGGAGTCAACAGCAAAGACTAGACCTTTCTTTGAGCAAGGTTAAATCTCTACCACACAGTAACATCACTTCTATTAATATTTCTTTAGTGAAAAATAGTCACAAAATACCATCTACACATAAAGGCAGTTGGAATATGGAGTCCTTGACTGAACGGTCTATTCCCAGCAACAACTCTATGCAATGGACAGAGGAGCACACATCTCTGTGGATAGCTATTTCTGGAATAAAGTAACATTTTACATCAGTTTTTCCTCACATTAGGATTTGAACAAATTTGTGGTGGATTTATGGAAATACGCTTGAAGATACATAATCTTTTTACACAAATAGGTCTTCATAATTATCTTTCTTTTTAATGATAATCTTAAAAATGAACATACTCTCAATCTTAATAATGACAAAAATAGCTAATATTTATTGAGTACATTCTACATGGCAGGTAATGCTCTAAAGCACTTTACAGATATTCTTTCATCTAATCCTCAGAATACCCATAAAAGAACAGAACCGACAGCCAAAAAATTGAACCTGAATTGGAACCCAGGTGCTTGTCCCATAAATTCATCCTATTAAAAGTACCACCTTTTTGGTCTGAAAGATTATGTTTTGAGAAAAACCTGAAAGATTATTTTAGTGCCCAGGTTTATTCGTGTTCACTCTCATATACAGGGATAATATTTTTGAAATATTAAAGTCATTTTTAATTCTTGGAATTGGATTGCCCTGCTGCATCTGTTAGGATCATCTTACGTACAAGTAACAGAGAAATAAGCACAAGCTGTTTTAAATAATAAGTCAATTTTCCGGCTCATTTAGAAATTAGAGTGCTAGTGTGAACTTAAGGACTGTCTTCTTTTTTTCCCCAGATTTATTGAGGTATAATTCACAAATATTAGTTATATATATTTAGGGGGTATAACGTGAAGTTTGATAAACATATACATTATGAAGCGATTATCACAATCGAGCTAATTAACATATCCATCTTCTCACATAGTTACTTTTTTTGTGTGGTAAGAACACTCAAGATCTACCCTCAGCACATTTCAGGTATACAATCTAGTATTACAAACAGTAATCACCATGCAGTACATTATATCTCCAGAATTTATTCATTCTGCATAACTGAAACGTTTTACCCTTTGACCATCATCTCTCATTTTACCCCACCTCCTAACCCCTGGAAACCATTTTACTCTGTTTATGAGTTCTACTTTTTTAAATTCCACATATAAATGAGATCATGCAGTATTGGCCTTTCTGTGTCAGGCGTATTTTACATAGCTTAATGTCAGATTCATCCATGTTGTTGAAAATGGCAAGATAGCCTTTTTTAAGGCTGAATAATATTCCATTGTATATATACATCACATTTTCTTTATCCTTTCATCCATCAATGTACACTTAGCTTGCTTGCATACTCTGGATATTGTGAATAATGTTGCAACAAACATGGGAGTTCAAATGTCTCTTCAATATACTGATTTCTTTTTTTTGGATATATACCCAGAAGTGGGATTACTGGATCATATGATAGTTCTATTTTTGATTTCTTGAGAAAACTCCATACTGTTTTCTACAGTAACAGTACCAGTTTACACTTCCACCAACAGTACGCCAGGGTTCCCTTTTTGCCAAGATTTGTTAACTTTTATCTTTTCGATAATAGCAACTCCAGCAAGTGTGAAGTAATATTTCATTGTGGTTTTGATTTGCATTTCTCTAATGATTAGTGATGGTGAACTCATTTTCATATACTTCTTGGCCATTTCCATGTCTTTTTTTGAGAAATGTCCATTCAGGTCCCTGGTCCATTTTTTTTTTTTAAGAGTATATGAAATTTTTTTTTAAAGATTTTATTTTTTTCCTTTTTCTCCCCAAAGCCCCCCAGTACATAGTTGTATATTCTTCATTGTGGGTTCTTCTAGTTGTGGCATGTGGGACGCTGCCTCAGCGTGGTTTGATGAGCAGTGCCATGTCCGCACCCAGGATTCGAACCAGCAAAACACTGGGTCGCCTGCAGTGGAGCGCGGGAACTTAACCACTCGGCCACAGGGCCAGCCCCCCTGGTCCACTTTTTAATGGGGTTATTTGTTTTTTTGCTATTGAGTTGTTTGAGTTCTTTATATATTTTGGATATTAGCCCCTTATCAGACGTGTGGTTTGCAAATATTTCCTCCCATTCCATAGGTGTGTCTTCACGATGTTGTTTCCTTCACTGTGCAGAAGCTTTTTTGTTTGATGTAGTCTCACTTGCTTATTTTTGTTTTTGTTGCTTTTACTTTTAGTATCAGATCTAAAAAATTCTTGCCAAGACAAATATCAAGGAGCTTTTTCCCTTTGTTTCTTCTAGTATGTTTATAGTTTCGGGTCTGACGTTTAAGCCTTTCATCATTTTGAGTTGATTTTCATATATGGTGTGAGATAAGGGTCCAATTTCACTCTTCTGCATGTGGATATTTAGTTTTCCCAATATCATTGTTGAAGAGACTATCTTTCTCCATTGAGTGTTCTTGGCACCCTTGTTGAAGACCAGTTGAACGTACATATGTAGATTTATTTCTAGGATCTCTATTCTGTTCAATTTGTTTATTGTATTGTACTATATGTCTGTTTTTATGACGGTATTGTATTTGATTACTATATCTTTGTAATATATTTTGAAAGCATAAAGTGTCATGTCTCTATCTTAGTTCTTATTTCTCAAGATTGCTTTGGCTCTTCAGGGTCTTCTGTGGTTTCATATGAAACCTAGGATTTTTTTTTTAATGTCTGAAAAATCCCATTGGAATTTTGGTAGGGATTGCATTGAATCTTCACATTACTTTGCCTACTGTTGACATCTTAACAATATTCATTATTCTGATTCATAAACATTAGATGTCTTTCCGTTGACTTGTGTCTTCAATTTGTTTCATCGAAGTCTTGTAGGTTTTAGTGTAAAGTTCTTTCACCTCTTTGGTTAAATTTGTTCCTAAGTATTTTATTCTTTTTCATGTTATCATAAATGAAATTGTTTTATAATTTATTTTTGGATAGTTCATTGTTAGTGTTTAGAAATGCAACTGATTTTAGTATGTTGATTTTGTATCCTGCAACTTTACTGACTGCAACTATTAATTCTAACAGTTTTTTAGAGGAGTCTTTGCAATTTTCTATGTGTAATATTATTTCATCTGCAGTCAGAGACAATTTGAGTTTTTATCATGAAAGGATATTGAATTTTGTCAAATGATTTTTCTGAATCTATTGACATAATCATAAGATTTTTATCCTTCATTCTATTAATGTGGTGTATACATTTATTAATTTGTGTATGTGGAAGCATCCTTGCATCCCAGGGATAGATCTCAACTGATCACAGTGTATGATTCTTTTAATGTGCAGTTGAATTTGATTTTCTAGTATTTTGTTGTGGAATTTTGCATCTATGTTCATCAGGGATATTGGCCTGTAATTTTCTTTTCTTGTAGTGTTCTTCTCTGGTTTTTGTATCAGTGTAATGGTGAACTCATAAAATGTGTTTGGAGCTAGTCCCACCTTTTTGATCTTTTGGAAGAGTTTGAGAAGCATTGGAATTAATTCTTCTGTAAATATTTAGTAGAATTCACCTGTGAAGACATCTGGCTCTTGACTTTTTTTGTTGGGAGGGTTTTGGTTACTGCTTCAATCTCTTTATTTGTTAGTGGTCTCTTAATATTTTTATTCCTTCATGACTCAGTTTTGTACGTTGAATCCTTCTAGAGATTTGTCTATTTCTTCCAGGTTATCCAATTTGTTGGTATTTAATTGTTCATAGTTGTCTCTCTTGATCCTTTGTATTCCTGTGGTATCAGTTGCAAATGTTCCATCATTTAAAATTTTGTTTCTTCGAGTCCTCTCTCTTTTTTCTGTTTAGGAAATTTTGTTTATTCTTTCTAGTCTTTATTTTATTTATTTCTGCTCTAATCTTTATTATTTTCTTCCTTTTGCTAATTTTGGGCTTAGATAGTTCTTTTTTATCTAGTTCCATGAGGTATAAAGTTAGGCTGTTTACTTGAGTCTTGTTTCCTTAATGTAAGTGTTTATCATTGTAAAATTTCCTCTTATAATTGCTTTTGCTGCATTCCACAACTTTTGGTACATTGTATTTTCATTTTCATTTGTCTTAAGATATTTTTTGATTTCCCGTTTTATTCATTTCTTGTTCACTAATGTGTTGTTTAATTTCCACATATTTGTGAATTTTCTAACTTTCCTTGTTATTGATTTCTAGTTTCTTAACATTGTGATCAAAAAAGATACCTGATATGATTTCATTATTATTAAATTTGTTACAACTTGTTTTGTGGCCTAATATCAGATGTATCTTAGAGAACGTTCTGTGTGCACTTGAGAAGAATGTATAGTCTGCTGTCGTTTGGGGAAATCTGTATATGTCTGTTAGGTCCATTTCCTCCAAGTGTTATTCAGGTCTGCTGTTTTCTTACTGATTTGCTATTGAGATGCTCTATCCATCGCTGAGAGTGGGATATTCAAGTTCCCACTATTATTGTATTGCTGTCTACTTTCTCCTTCATTTCTGTTAATATTTGCTTTATATATTTAGGTGCTTCAATGTTAGGTTCATATATTTTTATAACTTTTATATCCTCTTGCTAAATTGACCCTTTCTCCTTATCTAATGGCCTTCTGTTGTCCATTGTGAGAGTTTTCACTTAAAGTCTATTTTGTCAGATATAAGTTTAGTTACTCCTTCTCTCATTTGGTTACTATTTGCATGAAATATCTTTTTAATTACTTCACTTTCAGCCTATGTGCTTTTCTAAAGCTGATGTAAGTCTCTTGTAAGTAGTGTATTGTTAGATCTTGTTTTTAATCCATTCAGCCTCTCTATGTATTTCTGGTGTGTTAATTAACTAATTACTTAATTTTAGATTCTAATTCAGTCTTTGACTAAATGGGCAATAGGAGGACCGATAAGCCTTGGTTATCGTCCACAACCTTTTATATTTATTCTACTGATATTTTAGTGACTCTAAATATTTTGTCATCTTAGGAAGAATGGATCATCTAAACCTCTTGTTAAAATCCTTGTTGCAGAGAAAAGGGACAATATGATCAATCCTAACCAGCCACACCTAATGCTCAGCATAGAACTGGAACAGGGTCAAGGAGGCCCCCAGCAGTCAGGATTGAAGTTTTATTTACGAAAGTATGCAGTGGCCAGGAAAATCTGCAGAAGGGATTGGACAGCTGAGCATGTAGAGTTTTCAGAGGATTTACAGAAGTGGCTCTTAATTAAAGAATGTGTGAGACAGGTCACTGGCTGCACTCATTTGAGTTTTCAAAATATTTGAAAAATTGAGAACATTGGCGCTGAATATCCACCCTCTGAAATTCATATGTTTAAGCTTTAACCCCCAATATGACTATATTTAGAGACAGGGCCTTTAAAGAGGTAAATAAGGTTAAAGGAGGCTATAAGGATAGGGCAGTAATCCAATGTGACAGTGTCCTTATAAAAAGAAGAAAGGCACTGAGAAAAGAAAAAGTTCACAGAGAAAAGAACATGTGAGAACACAGCAAGAAGGTGGCCATTTGCAATCTAAGGACAGAGGCCTCAGAAGAGCCTTCTGACACTTTGATTTTGGACTTCCAGCCTCTAGAACTGTGAAAGATTAAATTTCTGGTTTTCAAGCCACTCGGTCTGTAGTGTTTTTTATGATAGTCCTAGCAAAATACTACAAGATCCAGCCTCCCATATTTTAACATAGACTTTGGAAGTTACATGTTTCTCAGAGAAGCCTTAGGTCTATGTGGGTTTAGCCAGACTAAGTTGGAAACAACTATGTAAAGTATGAGGCAGAGATAAGACTTAATCTATTACCCTTCTTGTTCCTTATGATATGTATCAGTTTGAAAAGATGCATTAACTCTCAACTCTTTGAGAAAGAATAGTGGTAGCTGAGGAGTAAACTTCAGGTGGCAGCTAGGGTTCTCCGTGGCATGGGGTGAGGAGATTATGCTGATGGAGAGCTCAGGTGTGTCTTGAAGTTCAGCAGAACCAGCTAGAACTGAGATGGGAAGCTTCATCAGCAAGGCAAGATGGTTACGCAATCACCATGAATGTCTTCCCCCAAGAGAATAAACCACCAGTTACACCAACCAACACTCAAAGCCCAGTGAAGATAATCTACACTATCTAAGACAGCAAAGGATTTAGGGCACTGAGACATCAATGGACTAAATATAAAATAGAGTAGAGAATAACCAAGGACTCCATACAGTATTTCCAACACAGTCAGAATAATACAAATGTAGCCTTACTCCTGCATAGTTAGACAAAGACTTAACCTAGAATTCAAAACTATTTAATTATTTTAAACAGATCAGAAATGCTCCTTGCTTGAGTGGACACCACCTCCAATAAATTCACGCAGGACAAATATTTGAAAAAATTTACCTGGTAAATTTATGTGGTAAAAATCCTCGTTGAGGAAACTTTCTAAGCGTTTCTTATTATTTCCTTGGAATAAATTTCTCGAAGTAAAACAGCTAGATCAAAATGCATAATTATATGGATGACTTTTCAAATAGATGGAAAAAATTGTCACCCAGATATGACATCAACTTATTTTTGAACTCACTGAAATTTATACGAAAGCTTTTGCAATATTAGTTGTCATTTTACAATTGTAAAATTAAAATTCAATAGAAGCATAAATGCTGAAGAAATCATAACTTTATAGAGCTAGAAGTTAACAATAATTTAATGAGATCCCTTAATTTTGTTGAGGTGGTGACTGGGTTCAAAGATAGCTAATTGAAATGAGTAGTTATGTGTTACTGAGGTAGCAAACATAACCTGAAATCTAAGTTTTCTGATGAACTCTGAGTTCCAGTATTTCCTTGATATAAATTTTTTACGGCATTTCAAATGTCAAGTGTATCTTGTAGATATCTTAGAATTACAAATGAAGTAAATGATATCCTAGACTACAGCCAGGTTGAAACTGTATTTCCACAGCTAAAATTGATTTCTTATTATATCTATCCTAGCTGACAACTTGAATGAATGTCTTTATCAAGCTGAGGAAACAATGGCGCTATTTTTCCCAAAATGGCTAATAGTTGGGATTGGGCTGTACTTGGAAGACTAATAAATCCTGTTAGATAACTTTTATGGCTATATTTAACAGATGTAATTATTAACGGGATGTTTGAATATGTGCTGTGTGCATAAGATAAGGAGTAATATGACTCTCTCTTTAAAAAGTAACAGTTTATTATAGACACTACATTAAGATAATGAAAGTCCTAGCTTTGTCTACACTCCCACGCCTGAATCAAACATTTTTATCTATCTCAACAAACATTTTTATCTATTTAAATTTGTAATCTTTGGCCATGCACATATTTATTACTTCTTAAAAATATTTTGATATTGTTTTCAGTTACAATTAATCCAGCTTTACTCCCACATTAGCTACAATCTGTTTTTTCTTGTTCTCCTTTGTCAATCTTCTTCCTCTCCATCTTCTATCACTCTACAGGAGTGCACCCTTCATGCTTATAAACACATGCACACTTGCATGGACACACACACACACACAAATAAGGGATTGTTTCCTTTAATATTACACAAATATTGGATCATCTCATATAGAACTTAATTTTGCTCTATAAGCAATGTAACATGAAAATTCTTACCATTTACTAGACAGAGCTGTCTCATTCTTTTTAGTAGGTCTAATTGGTCTTTGTCTAAATCTTGTATATATCATCCTTGAATTATGGAAATGGAATATTTTATTTTTTCATTTAAAGCTCCAGAATTAAAATTGTTTGGCTTTTTCATATGTGACTTTTGATTTTAATATATATTGAAATTTCCTGACAGGCAGAGATGTTGAGAGCATCTTTAAATGCGGGGTTGCCATGCTTCTTTTGTGAATTGTCTTGTCAAATCTCCTTGGTCCACTTTCCTTTTGGCAACATTATCTTTCCTTAATAATTGGTAGAAGCAATTTCTATATATTATAGAACAGTTTGTCTTTAATTCTTGTTCTAAATAGTATCTCAATCATTTTGATTTGAATTTGTTTTTTTATTTCCACATAATGTTTAAAAATATGTAAATTAAATGTGCCTACATTTTCCTCTATCTTCTGAATTTTCTATTGTTCTTATTGTAGCATTCCTGGGTTTCTGAGTATATTTTTGTGTTTGATATATAACAAAAGTTTTCTCTATATTTCAATGAGAAAACTATGTTTGCTTTTCTTTTTAAAGAAATGGTGATGTTATAATTGGCTATCCACTTGGAATAAAACAAAATTTGACTTCTTCACATATATGAAAATACATAATTCAGACTGATAATATATTTAAATATAAGTAAAATAGATTTTTGGAAAAAAATAGTTAAAAGATGCATGTAATGTATACTGTATTTTATACCATAGCCTAGTTTTCATATTTTTAAGTTATTGTATTTTAAAGTTTTTATATTTCAATCAGAAAAAAATATATTTTGTTTGTGCTAGCCAAAGCTGTTAATAACTATGCAACTATACAGATTGTATATATAGAAGGATAAATAAATGATGAATTAATTAATACATGAATGAATATACATTTAATAATAGTTTTAAATAAAGCTAAATATTTGAATGCTTATACACTTTTACCCACTGAATTACCTACCTTTCCTAAAGTTTCCACAATATATTTTATTTTCAAAAATTTCAATAATATTTTCTTTCATATTCTATTTTGATCATTTGGACTGTCACCAACACCAATTCTGCATTTTCATTTCCTTACTTCATGATCTATTTTTTTTTTCACCTGATGGACTACTTTAGATATAAGCATTGTTTGTATTTTTTATTTCACTTTATTATCACTCTTTCCTTGATTGTGCATTCTTCTTTTTGTCCTTTGCACATCTGTGATGATATTAATTTTCTCCTGTGCCTCACACTTTTGAGACATAGGCTGGGATTGCAATTTCTCACAGGTAACTCCACTTCTACCTACAGACTAACCTCCAGCAACGATGCTAAGACCACCGGCAGCTATTTTCAAGTTCTCTTTCGTGGATGTAATGGATGCCTTCTGGCTCCTACCCAAGTGCTCCATCTCAGCTCCAGTCCTGTGACCTAGACTGTAGTTTCCATGATGACATTTTGGCGACAGTCGTCAAAGAGCACATCTGATCTTTGTCGCCAGCAGATAAATCATGACAACTGATAATCACTGCTGGCTAGCTATTAATTTTTGATATCTAAAAGATTTTCTTTCTTGCATTAAAACTTTCAAAAGTATTTAGTGATCGTGTCTAGCATTTCTATATTTTTGGAGAGGACGGTGGGGCTTCTTGCATTTGTTCAATTGTCTGGTCCAGAAATTCTTTATTAACAGCCTGTAGCTAGAAAGGACATATCACCATATATACTTAATGCATGAGTTGTTTAGTTTGTCTTAAATATTATTAAGGTAGAATTATTAAATTATCATGCTTTATTTCAGTCCAAAGTGTTTATTTATATGATGGATAAATAATTAGAATATACATAATTGTTTTATTTATTTACCAATTCAAAGTTTTCTAAGTAGAATTTCTTTAAAAAATGCAACTGACATTGACAGTAAAATGTAATGAATGTGTTCTCTTTTATGGGTTCAGTTCTTTAAAAACATGGATAAGAATGGATAACAAGTTGTGTTCTACTTTTTTAAAACAGTTAATATAAGTTCCAAAAGTTTTGAGAATTTAAAAGTAGGGCAACTATACTAATCTAAGTAGAAGCTAGAGACATATTATATTCTAAATTTATATGTTCTAAAACTCATTAAACATTTAAGGTAACATAGACATATATTACATTGTGACAATATTTTAAGAGATTGATAGCTAATAAAACAATTTTATTCTGCTTCTAATTTTGTTAACTGCTGGCTCCTGAGTGTTTTTAATAACTCTTTTTGCAGACAAAAGGCAAGATTTAAACTTTGTTTCAGATTTTCCAATTACAGTGTATATATTTTCTAAAGGAGTTATCTTGTCAGACTAGTGCATTTCCCCAGATTCTACCGGTATATCAAAACAGTTTGAGCTCAGAATTAGGCCACAATCCCTGGGGCACTCTGAGGTCTGAGGATCCAGAACCAAATGAGAACATCCAGGGTTGTCTAGCTCAGAAGAAAATGCGTCTTCTGGACCTAAATTAACCAGGCACTCAATCCATGTCACGTTATTGAAATGAGTCATTAAAATATTTAATCTGGTCTTTTTCTAAGCTCATGTATACTTTTTTACCTGAAAATTAAAGTTTCAGCTGTACAGAGGATTGATAAATACCACTGTTTGAAATAAGAAGAGTTCAAAAATGCAAAGTTTGGTTAATTTTTATAGAGTGATACAAATTTTAGAAATAAGTATGGAGTTAGTATTTATAATCCATAGGAAAATGTCTTAGGTTTAGCTAGAAAAATATAGGAAGCTTAACATCACTGAATTCAGAGGAGATGTTGAGAGAAACGGGCAAGATAAGGAGGAGAATATACACAGTATTTACACAGCTTCAACGGATGCATGAGGTGAGCTATGAATTGGAATTCATCCAGATGGCGCAAAGTGTCCAAATAAAACTGAACCGTGCAGACACTAGTCTGGTTCTACAGGTCCAGGGTACCTATCTGACATTAACAAAACATAACTTTACCAAAAACATATAAATGTAGCAAGTAATAGTTAAAAGTGGAGCACATCTTGTTGGGGAAACATTTGTAGAGGAATTTAGGAAGTATTTGTATAGTGCTCAAAGGATAAGATCACAAAGTGAAGATCTTGCATAAAATAAAAGTAAGGTTGTGTGTGTGTGTGTGTAATATTAGAAAGTCATGCTTCCTGGGCTAGTTGGCTGTTCTGTCTGGTGAAATGGGAGGTAATTCAGGTTGGGGAGACAGACAGCATGTCTCATTCCATTGATGTGGTGGGTTCTCCTGATAAGCCTGGTTGTTTAACAAATTTTGGAACTTTCTGTCTTGATTAACTTCCACCTTCCTGCTTCCAAGGAAGACTGACTCCGAGGATAAATAGAAGTAGAATCAACCATGAATATATACATATATCTGTACCGATTGTAATTATTTGGAGAACTTAGAGAAATATCGTAATAAGTACAGGAAAATGAAAGCGGTACAGAAGAGAAAGTATCGTTGAACGTTTATTTTCCCCAAGTAAATTTTAAATTTACCTAGAACTGGAACTAGTTCATCTTATATGTATTTTGTGCCTTCATATTCCTTATAGCAGAATTCAAGTTATAAAAATGCTCAGTGAATATTTGGTTGCTATTTTCTTGCAACTTGCTAGATTATTTTTTTCCACCAGAGATTGCTTATATTTCAGAAGTCATCTCTTGACTGAAGTTACAGATAGCCTGAAAGATGGATGGTTTTTGCAGAAGAGGTTAAGTATCCATTTGCCTTTACTACCTCAATGATTAGAAAACATATCTTATGAATTTACATGTTTTCCTGCATTAAGTCAAATAGAACAAAAACCAAGACACATCGACACATCTGAGGTTTCTCTGTATATGTATCATTAATTTATTAATTGCCAAAAACTGACTGAATTCCAACTCAGGACTGATCTCGAATTATAGATAAAAATGAGTACTTGCTCTGACATTTCTGGCTTCCTGTACCCCAGTTTGTAAAATTTGCACCTTATCCTTATAGGTTTTTGCTTGTAGCTCCAATATTTCCATTGTCAAATTTAATTGACTAAGCATCCTAAATCTTTAAGAAACTTCTAGTGCAAGGGATTCTGCAAGATTTTGCTCTTTTGTGATTTCCCCCGGTGAATTAGACATTCTGATATAGGATTTCATCTCATCTATCAAGATATTCCTATAAAAATTGAGTTACATTATCTCATTAGCTTTGCAGTTTACATGTGGATTCGTAAAAAGTTAGAGGCCAATTTTTTTTTTAATGTTTTTGAAAATAACCCTAGTCTATGTAGAAACTGGATTATGTTACATGATATATTACTTTAACTCATGAAGATCTATCCAAACCTTCAAAGAGATGCATTAAATCAAATCACATATATCAAAAGAGGACTATTTGTATAAGCTAAGATGGAAATTTCTTTTATCTCTACTATGCAAAGATTAGAAAATTGTACTTACTATATCTAAAGGTTTCTTTTCTTTTTTTTTTTTCATGAGGAAGATTGGCCCTGAGCTAACATCTGTTGCCAATCTTCCTCTATTTTTGTACGTAGGACATCACCACTGCGTGGCTTGATGGGTGATGCATATGACTGTGCCCAGGATCCAAACCCATGAACCCCGGACTGCCGAAGTGGAGTGTCTAAACTTAACCACTATGCCACTGGGCTGGCCCCTAAACTTTTTGATGGTTGGGAAAACTGTTATGTTCAAAGCTGCAAAAAAAAAAAAAAAAAAAAAAAATTGAAGATTATTTTCAGATATCTCAATGGCATATCCTAAACAAAAATATATAGGCATGTTCAGAAGGTCTCCAACTTGTTTGCCTGTGGAAACATTCCAATATAAACGTACTTGCCAAATTGCTCAAATAAAACATTTTGACAAATTATTTAGTAGAGTCCGCATATATAATTTTAATTTCTGTTTCTCTAAAAAACAAATCTAAAACTATTACATGGACAGTAATGATAATAGGTCTTTTGGTCTCCCAGTGAAATGCCTCTGTCTCATTTTTTTGTGTGTGTAAAGTAGCACTTTCTCTCTAAGCTTAATGAAAAATCTTCAAGTGTAATGATGCACTTTAGAATACAAAACAAAGGAAAATAAAGATTAAGCCACAGCTATAGACCAAAAAAAAAGAAGTTCTTGGGGGACAGGATGTGGATAGAGCATAAATCTATCACAATGAACATTTAGAAGAAAATCGAAGTGTACTTGCAAAAAAATTTGTAGCATTTTCCCCTCTTAACTAAGAGAAAGCTATTCTGTAACATAACTTGAATTATATGTATGCAGATAAATATGCATTTATGTTGTGTTTCACAGTGCTGCATATATTTAAAAATTCTGCTGCACAGAATTACTACATTGAATAAATTATGGTTTTGTCATGTGTTAGGACCAAAAAGAGGGTTGAAGTACAAGATCATTACGCACGGCAGGATGTCAGGGGTCAGAGGATATTGTGGAAGGCAAGGCTAAGTTAAAAGTAACTGACATTATTACAGAGTTTAAAATCCAATTGCATGAACTTTTTGACGTTCAGAGTCTTACACAATCTCTTTGTGGAAGTCTTGCTGTTAGATTTAATTTACAAAGAGATTTAATGCCACAGTGAAAAAATAAATGCAGTGGACAGTGACAATGAAAACGAAATTAAGATAAAATGTGCCCTGAAGTCATTTGACTCATATAAAACAATAATAAATCAGTGTAAGGTCAGTAAAAGATGACGATGTATTGTACATTACAGATTTTTAAACAGGAATACTAGTTGTAAACACAACAAATCAGATTCACAAAGTGTCTTAGAGTTAAATATATTGTTTTAATATAAGACAAAAGTTTTAATTGGAGACACGCTGCTAAATTTTTAAAGTTAATTACTCAACACGGTTCTGAAGATGAGTGGTTAAGCCTCAAGGTTTACACTGTGTGATCGTGTTAAATAACCTAACGCCTCAAACCTTAGCATCCTCATTGGAAAAACAAGGCCTATTAATGTTATTTTTCCCATCTAGAGTGCTATTTGGGGCATCCAGTGAAATTATATACATAAAATATTTTAAAACTCCAAAATCGTGCACACAATTTAGTTGTTATTCTTGTTATTATTATTATTTTCCCCCGTTTCTGGATAGTAACAAAATATATGTGATGCCTTGCAAGATATTGTGGAGCAATTTTAAACATGTTTATGTACTGGCTTTGTGAACATATTGTCTCTTTATGAACAGAGAGAGATTGAAATATTACTGTGTTGTCTTCTTATAAATTACTCTGAGCATGTTTGGCCCTTAATTCAGACTGTCAGCAAGTGTTATCAACCTTTGAATGTTTCTTTCTGTTCTTCTCATGGATATTTAGCAGATGAAAAGTCGAACCACTGTCATTGAGATTAAAAAGAACTTTTAAAAACATTAGGATTGATTGGAGTCTTCCTCAATAAATAGGCTCTCAACTTCTCCTTTTTTTGGAGAAAAAGTATATTTTCCTGTCCAAGAGACTCTGGACTTGGCCATGTGACTTGCTTTGGATAACAGAATGAGAGAGAACATAATGTGAGTGAAGGGTCAAAGTGCACTAAAGTGACTTGCCTAGTTTCAGGATTCTGGCCATTAGTCATGAGACAAACATCCTTCTGGCAATTGCTGCTATTTCAACCTAAGACTTAGACTGAGGCACAAGGAACAGAACTTAACCCGACAAAAACCTGGGGCAAGCTGAGCTGAGTCAGCCACGAAGCCAGCCAGCCTAGATCAGCCACGCGCAGCAGTGGACACAGGAACAGGAAGTAAATGCTTGATACTCTAGGACATTACGTTTAAAATTGATTGTTACTCCATATTACCGCTACAGTAGCTACTTGATACAAATAACTAGTTCAAATGTCCTGCATTCATCAGGGGATTAAACTGTAACGTTTAGAAGATGAAGGCTGTGTGTTGGGAGATGTCTTCATGGGTCTAACATTTTTGTGCATCTTCTGAGCAGACACACCCATAGCTTTTGCTCCAGACTAGATTTCCAAGGATGTTTATGTAGCAATCAGCCTTGGAAGATAAGCTAACTTGTTAGTTTGCAAGGAGAAAAAAAATCCTAGACCCTTTATAGTCTTGACAACATGCCCACTATCCAATAGTTAGAGAAAAAGGTCTATTCTATACACTAGATCTTCTAAATC
This sequence comes from Equus quagga, assembly GCF_021613505.1. NCBI lineage: Eukaryota > Metazoa > Chordata > Mammalia > Perissodactyla > Equidae > Equus > Equus quagga. The sequence continues at coordinate 51,169,705 of NC_060278.1, read as the reverse complement.
TACCAGTTGCCCCCCAAAATGCATGATTATCATAGTTCTATGTAATTAATCAATCTTTTATACATGTAGTAAAAGGGCTACTATTAGAGCCTTAAAAAGCAGTTTGAAATTTTGCTCAACCTGATAATTTTCTTTTCAAGTACTTGTTGTTTACGGAGAATCCCAAAGTAAACTTGCTTAATCACCTAACATTACATATTGGTAAATCATACAGGAGTAAGAATTTACTGTAGTTTCAAATCCACGCACACTGGACTTGCCAATTTGTATATATCTGCTGAAATTTGAGAATGAGGAAGATAATATTTAAATATAGAATATCAATTTAAACAGCAAATTACAAATTATGCAGAATAGTATTACATGTACGTTCTATTATAGAGGCAGCTTTCAAAGACTTCAACTAAGTTATATACTGAAAAGAAACAAGTAAAAATATTGTGTGTCTGCATATATTTACTGACAGAAGTATGTATGTTGTATAGTTGGCATTACCAGCTAAAGAGTCCTTCTTGTATCTAATTTAATTCTACATTTTAAGCTTATTTTTCGGCCTGTGCTTTCTTTGGAATGTAGTTTTTCTACACATGGACTGCCATATTTGATAAGCAAGCGATCTGTTAAAGCAGCTGCTCCATATTTTGTGTTACACACAACACCAGTGCTATTTGTCTGCATTATAAATGACTATTACAGCTAATGCCATCGAGCAACACACATGGATATTGCATGTGTGCTCAAAGGCCCACATTTTGGAGATAAAAATTATAATCGTGTTTTTAATGTGTTGCTTATAAAAAAAACTAAATGGTCTCACTGATTGTGGCTATTCCAAGATAGATGTATTAGTTTAACTATTTCATCATTGCCATGTCTAAATTCCTGAGTCAATTCCCAATCCATCAGTTACTAACCAGAATTTAAGCACACATTTTGTTGAGACCAGAAATGTGTAAATACAATACTTTAGTAGTTAAGATTGAGTAGTATCATTTACTGCCTTAAGTTTTTAAAAAATGTTCATCTCAAGAAGAAAGAATATTACATAGAATCTTTTCTCTCCTTTCTCCCTTCATTCATGTATTCATTCACTTATTTGCATATTCATAAATTTATTTGTCAAAAATGTATTGTTTCTTAGGTTCTAAAAATACTTCACTTTAAACATCCATATAGATATACACTAAAAAGCAGTTTTGATATAGTTCTGGGTAGTTAAATATTTTCTGTAAGTATGGGGTTCGTTCCAATGGTCTCATATGCAAAACTTGCCCAGTTAGAAGAAAGGGAGGAAGATGACGGCAGTGTCTCTCACCTCTCACAGCCTGAAAACATATAGACACTCAGTATTTCTTTCTTAATAATTGAGTATATCATGGAATGAATGGAAAGAGGTATAGATAAAAAAAAAATCTAGCTTTAGAATATTGCTTTATAATAAACAGAGTACCATCTTATATGCTTTCTACATAGGCATTAAATGCTTATTTATCTATGCATACATTAACTAATAAATGCTTATTCATAAATGCATATTAATTATTTATTGTCTATTCTTCATTTGCATACTTATTCTGAAGTCAGTAAAGGCTAGAGTAAAGAAAGGCAAAATTTATATATGAACAGATTGACCCCCTAATGATCTATTTATTCATATTTTTTAGGAGGCCATAAAGATGCATCTACTCAATGCTAATAAAATAGATTACATCTCTCTTATTCTCCTATCTTACCATTCCCAATAAATTAACATATCATTTTAGGATTCTTTCAAAAGAATGAAAGCGAGTTTCAGCAAACATTTTTATTGGTAAATATAATCATTACAAAACTGAATAGTCTTTATATTCTCCCAGACTACTTTGGTATCCATTGTTGTCACCATCAGCAGAACAACAGTGGCCTATAGAGGGCCAGCAGTTATCGTCCCTCATTTACACATCCAAACAACTGAGCTCAGAGAATTAAATGGCTTTCTGAACGCCCTCATCGCACGTAAACGTTAGACATGGAAATGAATCCTCATCTTATTATTTGAGGAGCAGTATTGTTATTTCCACTTACTCTAGGCAACGTTGTTCATTACCTATACTAAAATACCATTAGTGTAAAAATACATTTTAGAGTGCATTATCTTTTAGAGGGTGATGTCATCAAGATGGCAACATTGATTGATTCTGACTTCAATGCCCCTCACAAGAAGATCAACTAGCAGCTATCCATTAGAAGACATCATTGTGAAAATTCTAGAACAGAGAGATGAGGCTGACACACCCTCCTGGACCACAGTGGCCAAGAAAGACCACATTAGAAGGATAAACCTAGTTTAAAAGTTAAAAAAGCAAGCAAATCAAAACTAATCATAACTACAATTATTTTGTTATTCAATACACAATATAAAAAATACATAAACAGTAACATCATCAACCTAAAATCTGAGGCAGCTCTATACATACAGAGAATATTTATTTTGATCATCAATAATTGCTAATGACAATTTCAGAATGTCTTTCAATGAATGTAATAATTTTCTTACATCTAACTTTAACATAAACAACACAGTACTTGTAATAATGATCTTTCATGTTGACCCTTAAATGCATAATCATAGGATTTTCTGTCTTCAGAACCTTATCTGTGCTTTCTGGTTCAGTGTCATTTACTTCTTTCCACCAGTGTCCAATTTTAAAGGACATCTTGTGTCTTGGATCTAAAATTCTGCTACTTTCCAGTTCACTGTTCTCCATAATCATGCATGATTTTGTATCCTTCTTTCTTCTCAAATATGAACTGATTTCTTATTTCAATTGATTTGGGGTGAATATATGTGCTACCACTTCTATGAGAAAACTGTCATTTTTAGATAGGAGCCTGGCATCATTACACATTTTATTAAATTAGCTTGGGGGAGTGAAAAGAGACGTAAAAGATGAATTTTGCAGCTATTCCTACATCCTTGCTAGCCAACATGTGATCCTCCAATTTCACCATCAGGAGCTGTTCCACTCTGAACACTGGCTTAGTTTTAGAGTAAATCTGATATTTGTGGGCTAGGCAGGGCTATCAACAAAATATAAAAATGTCTATTTTGTGCCAGTCTCAGCCTATTGATAACCAGTGTTGCAGCTGGACTGGGCTTTGTGGTTCCTATTACAATTGCAAGATGCCCTCAGCAATAACCACCAGGTAACTTGGAAAGAGACAAGCTTTATTACTTGCAAGTCCTGGAAATTACGGGCATACCTGGGGGGACACAGTGAGGTCGTGGGGAGAGAGGGAGAGAGACAGAGGGCGTGAGCCTGGGGTTCTGCTTTTATTGGGGTCGAGGGTGAGGGCCAAGGTTTTCATGGATTCACACTTTATTGGTGAATTTAAAACATAAGAGTGGGAATTTAAAATGGGAGAAGAGAAAAAATAAGAAGTGTAAATGGCCAGTTATTCAAATCAACCATGATTTCTAAAAGAAAGGAGCCTCTGGTGGGGGAAGGGCTGGCTTTTTATCTAGCCCTGTGGCTGGCAATGTGTTTATTTGACATAATGATCTTCCAAGTGGATGGCTCAGCAATCAAAGCTTAAGTCAGGCACTTGCATTAGAAAAAAGAAAACCCAGCGGTCAGGGCTTATGCTGCAGAGTCCTTTGGTTCTGTGTTTGTGTGTATGTGTGTTTTGGACTATTGCTTGATTTTTCTTGATGGAGAACAGTGTTTAAATTGATACAGTGTGATATTTCTTCAGCTCAGGATTATTTTTCTATTGTATTTAAACTTCAATTTCATTTTCCTTGGTCTTTTTTTTTTAATCAATAATATAAATAATGGTTTGTTGCATCTCCATTCTGATGCGTGTTTCTGTCATCTTCTCACTGGTTGTTTTAACCTGTGTGCTTTTTTCTCTAAATTCTGAGTGTTAATTGTATCTTTTCCATCACAATTATTTTTCCCCTAGTGTTTTTTCTGATCTAAACCTTTAATAATATTAATATTTATTCTAAAAGTATTTTTAAAAAGTAGATTCTTACCTTGATTTGTTCTTAATTCCTTTTCCCTGAATCTCAATCAATTTCCCTTTTAATTTAGCTGTTTTTAAATTACCTCTTTTCCTCTCTTGTCTCATACAGTCTATTCTGTCTCAGATTTAATAATGTGAAAAGCAGACGTTTTCTTATATGCATTCTGTGTTCAACATTAAATCTATTTCAAGATGCAATAGTTGTATGTTGAGGATGAGAAAGTTACATTTTCCTTTCTTTATGTTGTAGGATCATACCATAATACCCACTCTGATTTTTTTTTTTTTCCATTTTCCCTGTTTATCCCTCTGTGAATGATGAGAGAGGTATTCAGGCCCGCTGTTTCCTATAAACAGGCCTGTGGATTATCTTATAATCAATTCCTAAACATGTGTCTGCTTTAAAAATCTTCCTTACTGACAGTGTGTTGTCGGCTGGTAAATATACACAGCAAACTCTGGTATTTCTGCAGATGTCTATTTGGTATATGGATCAGGTCCCCTAAAGAAGGATCTATTTCTTCTCCTACTAGAAATGTTCAGGATTGGATTTCATTTCTGAATAATATGAAGTAGTCTGCAGTGCTGTGTCATGTCTTTTGATTTAAAAAAAGTAAATGAAAACTATAAATTCCAGAGTGTATTGTTACTAAAATTGATTCAGTTCCAGTCTTTTTTCACTGTGACATTCCACATAGGAAGTGACTTGTCTTCTTATATAAACTCGAGCTTTATTGCTGGGAATTGATTTCCTCTGAAGTTACCGACTGGGTGATGAGAGAGTGCAATGATTCTGGCTACCCTAAAAAAATAACGCTTAGTATAAACCATGGAGGAGGGGGAGGCAGGGGTTGGATGGAGTTGAATGTCTGTAAGATACAGAGATACAAAGGAATTGACTTGAATAGAACGAGATAATCTTCTATATCCTGGTTCATCCTTCTTCTCCGGTTTCCTCAGGCTGCCCGTAAACACACCAGCACCTGGCAAACTGGAGTAGTGTAGACTTTGATCCAGATAGCCTGGGTTTGCAGAAAATCCATGCCACTTTCTAGCAGTAGGACCTTGAATAAGTTATTTTATTTCTTTCTACCACAAGATCCTTGTCTGTAAAATCAGGTTACTAATTGCACCTACCTTGTGAGGGTTATAAAGGCATCTACTCAGGTTACATGAGCTAATGTTTGTAAAACGCTTAGAACAGTACTGGTGTACAAATAGTTCTGAATTGTTTAATGTTTGTTTAATACATATACATACAAATATCTATCATACTTATATCACTCAACTTTGTCAGTGATAGAATAGGGTGAATCCGACTTTTCTAAGTGGTATTTAAAATCAAATACCTCACAGGCACTTACTCAGACATATATTTACTAAGGGTTTGGTTCTCAATATATAATATTTGCATTAGATCCATCTAGATCTTTCAGATATTTACCTAATTATTTCCCAGGAAAAATTCCTAAAACACCAATCTTCTAATTTTTTTTATTCCTTTTTGGATTATAGCTTGTATAAATCCACTATTGTAGCACCCAAGGTAGTGATATTTTTTTCTAGCTACTTTCTGCAGGACATTTTTCTAAGCAGAAAATTATTTCAAATGAATCAGACAGAGGAAGGAGCTACGTGTAGAGAATTGTAAATAGAATCTATGAGCGCTAAAAATGTTGTACCTAGTTATTCAGGTAGATATGCAAAGTGAAGATGTTCTCCAGAGAGTCCATAATATCAATCAAAAATCACTTGGTAGGGTGAAATATTATTTGGCATTCTCTTTTTCAAAAATTGAGCATGCCATATATTTATCATTGGCACCAAATTCCTTACATATCCAATTCTCTTTATGATGCCACATAAAATTAATGTGTGTGTGTCAACACTTGTGCTTAATTAGTTTAGAAAAAAAATCCTTGCAATATCATTTCCTGAAACTGACATGGAACAGTTAAACTGCTCAGTCAAGTTTCCTAGTCTCTCTTAAGGTCTTCTTTAAAGCAAACTTTTCAAAATGGTTTTTGGTTTCTTTGTTTCTTAATGAAACAGCTAATGAGAGTTTTCTCTTAATAGTTCTGTAAATTGTGTTGAATGCGTATAATGTCAACTCGGTTTATTCAGATGAGTCCAGTTCAATTTATTTTAAAAATCTAAAGACATTCAATTATTGATGGTGTCTATATATGCAAATCAGTTTAACCGTTCTGATGGAATTTGCTGGTCATTAACCTGTGACTAAATGTGTGCTTGACTAAATTGCTCACTGAATCTGTTTTATGGAAAGCAAAACCAGGAGAGAGTTTTCATTCATTTTGTGTACGTGATCAACTCCTTTGATAAGTTCTAGGATCACTTTAATTTTCTATCTTCTTATTTTTTTTCCCATAAGGGTAGATTAAATCTTTTAATGAATAGACTGATTGAATAAATTGATTTACTAATCAAGGTCACCACTCAATCCAGAAGCTGCTAGTAGAAATAGCTTATAAAAAACTTTCCAACACTGTCAAACCGGTAATTATCCTTTCTTAAAATTGGATTTTAAAAATTGAAAACTATTCAAAAGAAGAATTTTAAGAAGCAATCTGTTGCCATGGGAAGTGAAGAAGGATATTAGGAGGCATCTCATCATAGAGCTGCTGATTGGAGCATTGTCTAGAGTGTAGAGACAACCTCTTGGCTTCAGAAAACTGATCTTGTGAGAGTTTTGAATGGATCAGACTCAACAAAATTGACTTAGAACTAAACTGATTGAATTATAGATAAACCAGAAGACCAATTTGAAAGGAAAAATGTAATTTTCAAAGGATTTGTATCATCTGGCAAGCACTTTATTCATTGAAAAAAATATTCTCAACAAATACTTATTCGCAACTTACTATATGCGTGCACCGGGCATGCAATATTAAAAAAGGCACACACGTTCTCTACTTTCAAAGATATTTCAAGCTAACAGGGATATTGGCTATTATACTACAGAATTTCAGGAGAAGTGGGTGTAACATTGGAAAAAATAAGCTATGTACTTTACGCTTTAGTAACAATGAGCTACAAGAGCCCAACGCGTATGTCTCTACCACACAGATTTGCTTCTAAAACCAGTTAACTCCTTGAGCCAGGATTTTGCCAGTACCGTGTTAGAACACTGGCTGCCAATGTGTTCCTTATTTTTTAAGACCCCAAACGCATTTCAAAGATCTCACAAGTATCACCCCCTCAAAAAATTTTCCCCAGCTGTAAAGCACTGTTTCGCCAGACTGCATGCTGATCCTCCTCAAATTTCTTCCAGTTTGTTTTTAGTGTACCCAGGAGTGTTTCCTCTGCACTCTTAAATTGGTCCTCTTAGTTTTACCACGGTGTCTATCATTTTCTTCCTTTGTTGCTCTGTTTCTTGTGTACATATGTGTGTTTCTATAGCTCCCAACTGCAAAAATAATAGCTTTACTGAGTAGACCACCAAGATATTACTGTTTCTAATGCTCTCTGACGTGTGAGTTGCGGTGTCTATCACATCACGTCCAGGATTTCACATTTACAGTGAAACCCTCAATTCCCAATATCCTTTCCCACCAATCTACTGTATGCCATTGATCCTGCTCTTGGCAAGATCTGCTTCAGGTTGGCTATGGCTGAATACAAAGGATATTAAAACTACATGCACCAATATTATTAATGATTTTTCATTTTTTGTGTCATAGTTTTTAATTCAATATATTTAACTATTTCTTGTGTATGTGTATGTGATTACTTGTTTTTGTTGGTGTTTTTCCACCTATGACTGGAACACAAACTCTATAGGCTAAGGAGCACCATTTGGAGAACACTATTCTGAACTTTTAATCTTCCAGGCTCCTAAAAGTTAATTGTGCACCTTAAATCTCTTTGTCTTGTCTCTTTCCTCTGAGGTTGCTCGGTGGTACGTGTAGTGATAGTGGTCTTGTGCTAGGAGCTCTCTGGACGTTTCTGAAGTCTAGGGGGAACATGAATAATACTCACACTTAGACCCCTGCTATATGACAATTATTAATTTGGGATTTTTTTTTTCCTGAGGAAGATTTGCCCTGAGCCAGCATCCGTTGCCAATCTTTCTCCTTTTTGCCTTTTTAATGTGAGCTGCCACCACAGCAGGGCTGCTAACAGATGAGTGAGGTAAGTCCCCCACCATGGGAACCAAATCCAGGCCACCAAAGCAGAGCATGCTGAACTTAACCACTAGGCCACTGAGGCTGGCCCTTGATTTGGAATTTATTTTTACAAACATATTTCAATGCTTGGAGCCATTGATCACTATTAAGTTGATTTTTCTGTGTCTGCTATGATTTGTTACATTGATTCATTATATTAAAATATTCATTTCTTTTGCTTTGGAAATTTTGGAAGCCATTTCACTGTTACCTTTGTGATGTTTCAGCCACAAATATTTGCAATTTGACAATTTTACTTTTTGTAATAATTATATTATGTTTATTTTGAAGGCTTGTTGTCACTTAAATTGATGACTTTATCGTTAAAGTTTACTTTTACTCCAAAATTAGTTTAATCTAAAACATTTTTACTCTAAAAGATTTTTTGGTTATGCTCTTTTAAATTTTTTTTTTCCAATTTGGTTGAGATATAATTAATGTATAACATTGTATAAGCTTAAGATGTTCAGGGGCCAGCTCCGTGGCCATGTGGTTAAGTTCGCGGACTTTGCTGCGGGGGCCCAGGGTTCGGATCCTGGGTGCAGACATGTCACCGCTCGTCAGGCCACATTGAGGCGGCATCCCACATCCCACAACTAGAAGGACCTGCAACTAAGATTTACAACTGTGTACAGGAGGGGTTTGGGGAGATAAAGCAGAAAAAAAAAGTGTTCAACCTAATGATTTGATTTTTCTCTATAGTGAAATGATCACCACAATAAGTTTAGTTAACTTGCACATAGTTATAACCTTTTTTCCTTGTGATGAGGACTTTTAAGATGCACTCCCTTAACTTTCAAATATACAATACAGTATTCTTAACTATAGCCGTCATGTTCTACTTTACATTCTTGGAACTTATTTAGCTTCTAACTGAAAGTTTGTACTTTTGACCACCTTTACGTGTTTCCCCCCGCCCCACACCTCCTGCTTCTGGCAACCACAAATCTGTTCCCTGTTCCTATGAGTTTGCTTTTTTTAGATTCCATGTATAAGTGAGATCATACAGTATTTGTCTTTCTCTGTCTGATTTATTTCACTTAGCGTAATGCCCTCTGGTCCATCCATGTTGTCACAAACGGCAGGATTTCCTTGGTTTTATTGCTGAATAGTATTCCACTGTGTGTGTGTATATCTATCTATCTATCTATCTATCTATCTACCTATCTATATATCTAGCTACCTATGTGCGTGTGTGTGTCTATATATATATGTATATATATCTCATCTTCTTTCCCAATTCATCCATTGATAGAAACTTAGATTGCTTCCATGTCTTGACTGTTGTAAATAACGCTGCAATGAACATGGGAGTGCAGATATCTTTTTGAAATACTTATTTGCTTCCTTCAGATATATACCCAGAAGTGGAATTGCTGGATCATTCAATAGTTCTTTTTTTAAATATTTTGAGGAAGCTCCATGCTATTTTTCACAATGGCTTTACCAATTTGCATTCCCACCAACAGTGCACAGGGGTCTCTTTTCTCCATATCCTTGCCAACATTTGTTATCTCTTATCATTTTGATAATAAACATTCTAACAGGTAAGAGGTGATATCTCATTGTGGTTTTGATTTTCCTTTCCCTGATTGTTAGTGATGCTGAGCTCCTTTTCATGTACCTATTGGCCATTTGAATGTCTTCATTGGTCAAATGTCTATATGGGTCCTTTGCTTATTTTTTAATTGGGTTATTTGGATTTTTTGCTATTGAGTTGTAAGAGTTCCTTGCATATTTTGGATATTAACCCCTTATTAGATGTGTGGTTTGACAATATTTCTTCCCATTCTATAAGTTGCCTTTTTATTTTTTTGATTATTTTGCTGTGCAATCTTTTTAATTTGATGTCAGCCAAGCAACAAAAGACAACCTACATAATGAGAAAGACAAATACTGTATGATCTCACTTATATGAGGAATGCAAAAACATTGAAGTCATAGAAACAGACAGTAGAATGGAGGTTGCCAGGGGTTGAGAGGTGGTGGAAATGAGGAGAGGTTGGTCAAACTGTACACACTTTCAGTTATAAGATGAATAGGGTCTGAGGGCCTAATGTACAACATTGTGACTATAGTTGATAACACTGTATTTTATACCTGAAATTTGCTAAGAGAGTAGGACTTAAGTGTTCTCGCCAAAAAAAAAGTTAAATATGTGAGATGATGGATGTGTTAATTAACTCTATAGGGCAGAATCCTTTCACTATGTGTATGTATATCAAAATATCATGTTGTATACTTTAAATATATTGTAATTTTATTTGTCTATTATATAATAAATAAATTAATAAAGCTGAAAAAAGATATATTATTCTATGGAATATTTGGCAACAGTTAAAATACTTATCTGAATCTGTATATGCTGATATGGAAAAATCTCTAGGACAGATTGTTGAGTGAAGAAAGCTGTTTCAGAGAAATTTATACAGCATGTAGAGCTGATATCAATCATATGAAAATGTATATGCACAAAACCACATTATGTATGATTATATACATATGTAGACAGAAAATACATGAAGGAAATGTATGAAAGTTTACAAAGTGAACTGATCACCAGGGGATAAAACCAGGAATGGTAGTCAAGGTGGTTGACCTTGAATGTGTAAACCTTATTTGTAAACCTTGAGTGTGTACAAAGAGGATGTATGCAGGTACAGCTATTCATTACATCATTAAAAATTGCTAAAATAAAAAAAAATTGAACTGGATGTAAAGTGTAAGAAGAAAGTATATGTGTAAACATAAGGGTGAAGAAAAAGTATGTAGCATAGATGCATATGTAAATGTAGATATACTGACTGTCTCATTTCAATTATGTGAGAAATGGAAATGATAATAAGTATGTTACATTGCTTAACAATTAAAAAAATTAGATCTGGAGCCAGCCTTGATGACCTAATGGTTAAAGTTCGGTGCTCACTGCTTGGGTGGCCCCAGTTTGCTTCCTGATTGCAGAACCACACCACCTGTTTGTCAGTAGCCATGCTGTGGTGGTGGCTCACATAGAAGAACTAGAACAACTTACAACTAGGATATACAACCATGCACTGGGGCTTTGGGGAGGAAAAAAGAAAAAAAGAAAGAGGAAGATTGGCAGCAGATGCTGGCTCAGGGCAAGTATTTCCCTGAGAAAAAAGAAGAATTAGATCTGTCTCATACCGTATATCCAAATCTATTTGAAATTAGTTAGATATTTTAAAAGAAAATGCACAAAAATAAAAATATATACATGGATAAATAGAATTGATGAAGAAATTAATTTTCACTATGACAAGAATTTGCAATCCAAAAGGTTTTTATTTGACTATGTAAATATTCAGAACTTTTTCTGAAAGACTAGCATTGACAATATTTAAATGTCAAACGTCAACTGGAAAAGAAATAATTGTAGCATTCGTAAAAATTATAAATACTACAAGAGCAGAAAATTTGTTCTTTTCATTCTTTGTCCCTAAAATATTGCCTAGCATGATATCTGCTCTCAACAATACACATATGTATATATTTTTTTGGGTGAGGATGATCGGCCCTGAGCTAACATCTGTGCCAGTCTTCCTCTATGCGGGACATCACCACAGCATGGCTTGATGAGTGGTGTGTAGGTCTGTGCCCAGGATCCCCATTGGCAAACCCTGGGCTGCCAAAGTAGAGCATGCAAACTTAACCACTACACCACCAGACCTACACAACAATATTTCTTAATGAATAGCATTTAGGAAAAATAACCTCTATCAAAAGAAGAAAAATTAAACAAAGGATATTAACAGACAATTCCTAGGAAAAAAAGAATAAAACTGGCAATCATATAAAAAAAAATCTCTGCATCTTTTTGTCTGCATCTTTTTGTATGCATGCACACATGCACACACACACAGGTGAGAGTTCATGAATATAAAAGAGATCTGGCAAAATGGCCCTCAGAGAGGATAAGGCAATTATCTTAAAGGTTTTATGGCTCAGCTTTCTTTTTTAGACTTGCAATGACCCAAAAGGGATTCTGCCAAGGCTAGACCAGTGGAGGGAGATGAATTTATTGTATCAGGACAGTGCTCAGAGAGAACCGTCTTAGCCATTCCCCAAGGAGGCTGTGCCTGACCAGTGGCATTGGCATCTCTGTAATTGCTAACTCAGGTGTCGCATCCCTCTTCTTTCTTCTCCTCTGCAGAGATATGCTTCTTTTCCTTCCGTTTTGTAAGTGAATGTCTTACCAAAGGACTGACTATAAAGAGTAACTGACTAGCTTACAAAGGAGGAACCAAGAATCAAACAGTTCTTCTAAAATAACCACACAGTCTGTCTTTCGAGAAGAATTAATTTGAGAAAAAAAAGGTTACGCTTGAAATGACAAATTATATGAATTCCATTGGCAAAAACCAGAACTTGGAAAACCGTGACATATGCTTCCAGAAAAAGATTGCCTGATGATGGTGTCTGGAGGTTGCCCCAGTGCTGAAAAGAACTTTCCATCATAAACATATTTTTCTGATGTAACATTTCCAGCCCCTCAAAAAGATGATTGCTGAGAAGTCCTTGCAGGTGTCTCATAGATTGCAAGAAAAGCATACAAATCTCTGTCTTTAAGGAGTTGATGAAAAATGGCTAGAAAACCATATTGGAAAATACTATCTTGCTTTGTATGTGGACCCTGACATGTTAAATGATTAATGAAGATTATGCCAATAATCCAAGACCTAAATTTAAGTCTGGCAATGAATAATGTATAGAAGTCGTTTTTTAGAATGACCTCCTTAAGAAATTAAATGCCTTGATAATGTCCCAAGAAGCACATTAGAGTTTATTTCTAGGCTCTGGCATTGAATAACGTGATTACAAAAACATTTATGAGTGCCATCCTGATGGCCTAGCAGATAAAGTTTGGCATGCTCCACTTCAGCAGCCCAGGTTCTGTTCCCAGGTGTGGAACCACACCACTCATCACTCATCAGCAGACATGCTGTGGCAGCTGCTCACATAGAAGAACTAGAATGACTTATAACTAGAATATACAACTATGTACTGGGGCTCTGGGGAGGAAAAAAAAATAGAGAGGAAGATTGGCAACAAATGTTAGCTCAGGGCCAATCTTTCCCAGAAAAAAAAATGATGACATACCAACACACTAACCATTATTTTGTGTGTGTGTGGGTGGTGTGTGAGAAAGATTGGCCCTGAGCTAACATCCTTTGCTAATCTTCGTCTTTTTCCTTGAGGAAGATTGTCACTGAGCTAACATCTGTACCAATCCTCCTTTATTTTATGTGGGATGCTACCACAGCATGGCCCCTAACCATTCTTTTTTTAATGTGACAATTTTCCCTTCAGGATTTTACTGAAATAATTTAATGTAAGTTTGAAATAGCACTTTCACATAACAAAACAAACTGTATTGTATAGAAAAGAACAAGAAAATACTAACTTTTTGAAATTGTATATCACTTTACAGTCAACAATTCTTTGTCAGGCAATGTATGAATAAGACAAACAGTGAACAAATAAAAACAAATATAGGCAGAGTGATCATACATATTGCAAGTAATATTTATAAAACACCGGTTCTGAAACTGAATAATATTCAAGAGCTCAAAAAATGCAGGAGAGTCAGACGTTTGCACAGCTTTAATATTCTTGCTTCTCATTTTTAAAAAAGCAATCTTTCAACTGGTTTCGTCCCTTTCTGGTCCTTTTTCCTGCCTCCTCATCTTGGAGTGAGTGGACATCAGCTTAGACCTGTGGGTTTTGCTTAAAAGAATCCACATTAATTACTGCTCATCAGCATTCATCATGGTGACAGCTCCTATTAGCAGTGCTGTTTATTTGGTTCTCACCTTTTCTGCCTGGCTGTCAAATGGAAGAATTTTATGGTTCTTGAGGGAACAATCCTTCTCTATGACCAGCTGCTTTGAGAAAAAAAGAAAAAAGTCTCTTCAGCATTGTACTGGCTTTGGTAAGTTCTTGTAAATGAAATGGCACAAACGAAGCAATTAATAATCTCCTTTAATTGAGTTCCTTTATAACAGAGCAGAGTTAAACAAACCAACAAGACATTGAACAAAATCCTGAGCTCTCATAGTATTTCAAGTGCTTTTCAGAGATGATAACAAAACTTGCATTGTGTGGTAAAGATCATATTTGCATATAGCTTGACTTAAGCTTTAACTATAATAATACGTTATTGCTTTATAATAATTACTTGCATTGCTTTTGTTTTCCATGTCAGTAAATGATGTTTTGGGTTCTTTTGGATTCATCAGTTTTTATTGCAGCATTCTTCTTTAATTGTATCTTAAACTCTGTGTTTAATAAAGACTTGTGCATCCCTTGCCAGCATTTTAAGCTAATCAATTCAACCTCTTTGCTTATGAAAAAGACTTGTTTACACTAAAAAGTGAAGACTGACCTTCACATAATCAGATGCAATTAAAAAAAAAATACTGAAATAGTACCAGGAGAGAGCTTTGACTTCTGGTAATCGTGAAGTTAGTGATTTTAGAAAAATGCTCTACTGAAAAAAATTTTAAAAACAGCTAGACAAAAATATTTTTTAAAAATCTTCTTGGGGCTGGCCCCGTGGCTCAGCGGTTAAGTGCGCATGTTCCACTTCGGCGGTCCAGGGTTCACTGGTTCGGATCCCGGGTGTGGACATGGCACCGCTTGGCAAGCCATGCTGTGGTAGGCGTCCCACATATAATGTAGAGGAAGACGGGCATGGATGTTAGCTCAGGGCCAGTCTTCCTCAGCAAAAAGAGGAGGATTGGCAGCAGATGTTAGCTCAGGGCTAATCTTCCTAAAAAAAAAAAAAAATCTTCTTAAGTATCAAATAGCTAACAAAATAGTGAAAAATTACTGGCCACAATAGAGAAGAAGATAGAATTCTTCAAGAGGTAAACCCTGTAATGGAATCATCCTTTTGGGGCCATTTGGGTATCTCAGAGGCGGCTGAGCTACTAGAGGGATTTGGCCCCCTTACAGGGCTGAAGGAATGAATGGGAGGGAATTTAAAAGCAGTTGAGTGCAAATCAGACATAAATTTGCCCTGATAAGGGTTTCAGTCCTGCTTGAAGTCATTGTCTCTGCCTAGAAAAATCTCAAGATCTGAAATTGGATTAAGGTGATGGTGTGCTGCCAAGTGTGTTTCAAAAATAAATTCAAGTACTGTCTGAAAAAAAATTACATAAGTTTTACCCTTAATTTAATTCTGTATTTTTAATGAACAGCACAAGAAATGGACATGTGCTGTAGTAGATTAATATATACAGACTGTAAAACAAATAGAGTTGATGTCTTCATGGGAATAAAAGCTAAACTTTAAAACTTAAGCAAGGACCTGGAAACTGTAGAAGTGGCAGGAGATATTTTAAAGATTCCTAGTAGAAATTCCAATCTTAATATTTCAATGAGTGAAGTTCGAATTCAGTGGTTTAACAGTATACTTGGTATAATTTAATAAAGAATTATTATATTGGAAGATAGGTTAGAAGAAAATATCCAGAATGCAACACAGGACGCAAAAGAATTGTAAATACAGAAGACAATGTCATAAACTTGGAAGATGCAGAAAATATCTAACACACATTTAGTTGGAGTCCAAAGAAATGAGATACAGAATATAGCAGAGGTACTATTTGAAAACAATAAGAGCTGTGTCTTTCCAAAATTGATAAAAGATATCAATCCACAAATTTAAAGAGTTCAATAAATCTCAGACAAGAAAAATAGAATAGAAATTCACCCCTACTCATATACAATTTATATAGAGAATTTATAGCATTATAAACAATAGAGAAAATCTTAAAAATAGCCACAGAAGAGAGCAGAAAAGATTAAAAAGGACCAACAGACTGATAGTGGATGTCCCAAAAGCAGAAATAGAAGTGAGAAGGGGTGAATAAAATCTTAAATATTTTGAGAGAAGATAACTGTTAAGCCAGAATTCCATGCCAGCTAAAGCACCCTTTATTCCATTGCAGATAATATGTCTTTTCACTTTGGCCGTTCTAATGGTATTTCTTTGTCTTTGTCATTCTACAGTTTCATGGTAAGTTCTTTAAGTGTAGATTTCCTGTTTTTGTTTATTGTTTGTTTGTTTGTTTAAATGTATGATGCTTAGGATTCATTTGTTTTGTAAATCTTTCTTGCCTTCTGGAAATTTTGCACTCCTTATAATTCCAAACTCGCCACCCCTACCATTCTATCTATTCACTTTCCTTCTGAAATTGTGGGTGTATATATATGATAGTCTCCTATACATTTTGTGTCTCTTACAATTTCCTTGTTAACATATTCTCCAACTCATTCTTCTATGCTGCTATGCGGATAATCTCTTTAACTTTATCTTCTAGTTCACTCATTTTCTATTCATCTCTTTAAATCTGCTCCTCCCACATTTCTAATATCAATTATCGTATTTTTCCTTCCTACAATCTTTATTTAGTTCATTTAAAAAACCTACCTAGTCAATTTTGATAGTTTCTAATGTTTTTCTCATACATTAAATATACTTTTTTCCTTTAAAAATTTAACTAACATATTTTTCTTTCCGTATCTGTTAATTCCAGATCTCTGCTTGCAGGTCTGAATGCTCAGTTATTTTTTTCTTTTTCTCCTAATGACTCTTTTAAATGTTTTTTTCCCTTATATTTCATTTGATTTGATGTGTGACTTTATGATCCTTGCAACATATTAATAAGAATGCTGAGGTCCACCTCGGTGGCATAATGGTTAAGATTGCGTACTCTGCTTTGGTGGCCTGGGGTTAGTAGGTTCAGATCCTGGGAACCTAAGACTGCTCATCAAGCCATGCTGTGGTGGGATCCTATGTAAAATAGAGGAAGATTCACACAGATGTTAGCTCAGTGCCAATCTTCCTCACAAAAAAAGAGAATTGTTTGTGGCTCAGATTTCATGTATTTTTTTCTCCAGAGAGAAGTCTCCATCACTATAAATTAATATGTGTGTATTTTTTTATTGTTGTTATTATACACTAGTATTGATACTGAATCGCTTAGTCTCAAGTTCATGTGCCCAGTGTGCAGTAGGCCAATCACTGAGGCATCTGATGCTTTCAGATGGAGAAAGGTTTATTCGAATTGGCCAATGAGAAGACAGGAGGTTAGGTTCTCTCAAATCTGCCTCAAGAGAAGAAAGCAGAGGGTTTAATAAAGCTAAGGGGCTTGGCAGAAGGTGTTTCAGAGAAACAAAGGAATAATGTTTCTTGCACTCCAGATAAGCCCTTGAGCAATCTGACTTCTGAGTGTCAATAGCAGCTAGGGGCTGGTTATCTGATGATGGTAACTTCCTTGAAAGCATTCTATTTTCCTGTAAAACAAGCTCATAAATCCTTGTGGCCCTTGAGTCACCCCTCAGGGTAAATAAGAAAATAGCATGTTAACAAGATTAACTTCTTTTCATCTATTCCTGTGTTGGAAACAAGATCAAAAGGTAATCTTATTGAATATTTACAATAACTCTCAGGAATGAATCCCTACTTTTCTCCCTTCCCCATTCTTGTAGGAAGCAGGCTGTTAATTGTTCTGGCTACTTCCTGCTGAAAGGGGAGAATATGGGGAAACTGAGGAATGAAATTTTCAACCTGAGATTGCAAATGCTCTTGGCTATTGGGTTTATATTTTTCATTTTGCATTGTTAGAATTTTTTCAGCTCATTCAACAGTTTTAGCACAACATCTGAAAGCACATTTTATCATCAAATATCAGGCCAGAAGCGTAAGAAGTATAGACAATCCAAACTTTAATAGTCTCTGAAGAATAGATCCAACCCATTGGGGAATGCAAGAGAAAAGTCTAAACATTAAAAACCGGAGTCAAAGGAGTCCTCATGGTCATGCACTGAATAAGGTATGGGATGACATATCTGACCTCTAGAAAGACTACTTGCCTTTGCCAAAGTCTGATAAATTCTAGTAATCTAGTTGTCCTTTCAGACTTGGAGGTCAAAGTCAACAAGGAAGCATAATAGCCAATTTACAGACAGAAAATAAAAACCTCAAAGACAATTTACAGAAATAGAGTCTAATATCCACGTGTGTATTATAGTTTCTACTAAAATATAGTTTTTCTCTCTAAAATCACCCTCATTTTTACAGAATGTAGCCAAATTAAGACTGTTGGGTTGGCTTGGCCCAATTATTTCCATAAATACAGCAAGAATAGCAATTAATCACATAGGCTTCTTTAAGTCTGCTTTGCTGGAACTTTTCGTAAGCAATCTCAAATTGAATGTTAAAAGTCTCTCAAAGCCAGGCCAAGCCAAGGACTTGACATCAGATTCCACCTGCAATGCTGACATATTTGGATAATCCCTCACTTTTCTTGACGTTCTCCAAAATATCCTGAGATTCTTTGTACCTGCCAGGGAAGTGACCGTCTTTACTAAACTGGTAAGGTTGCTGGAAACACCATAAGCAAGGTCAGTATTTCAAAGTGCCTTTATTTCACAAAGTCAGTCTTTGTTCCTTAGCCGAATGGTCCTATCTGAGTTTCCATGTTTCTCTCAAATATGACATTCCAGTCAAAGCTTTGGTAAAATGACCAATGTTTCCAATTGTGTCCCATTATAAAGAGAACAGATTCTTATTGAACTTATGCAAATAAGTACATTGCCATGAAAGTAGAAATATTCACTCAGTAAGAGTTTCTAAATCCTGGAAGGATCAGGTACAGAGAAAAAAATAAATGTTTCAATTCTGCTTACAAAGGTATAATTTACCAAACCTCTATAAGCCATAGTTAGATAAAACATAAAATATATACCCTTCTGGTAGACTACTGAAAGAAAAAATCTTTCATAATCTCTTTATCAAGAGTAGACTAAAAGTTTAAGAAAATTATTTTTATTAAGTCAGGGGAAAAAACTAAATTCTAATTTTGGCACCAGCTTACATTTTATATTAAAACATTTATTTAATTGAATTCATTTTAATCTTAGCCACCTTGACCATATACAAAATACTTTCCTCATGGTTCCTTTTCCACAAACCTTCTATAACCTTTTTTTACATTCAGAATTTGTCCCATGACATTTTCTCCCCCTAGTACTTTAGGACAAATTTATCTTTCTTAACAAAACAACAAAAATATTTCCATTCTTTATCCTTTCTTTACTGAGAACATACATTTTACTTTCTAACTCTGAGGACATGCCCATCCCAACCAAACCAACAAACTTAAACAAACTTTCATTTACCAAAGATTATTTCATATCAAGTTAACTTGAAAGACATTTGGGTTAGTTTCTATTACAGTTAGAGATAATTTATATAAGCACTTACTTTAAACCAATTAAATAGAGCTCTTAATTCTGAACCTACCCTCCAGAAGTAGAAAAATATCCCACATTGTATGGGCTCAGGCAACCCTATTGACTTCCGTTAGCATGATTAATTAACATTGTCTGAAGGGCAGATTTATATGCTGTTTTACAATGTCAATACTGGGGTACTGTTTCCCTCAAAGAGACACAATATCTATCCCCACAATACGATTTATAATACAATCATGCAAAAGAGATGTAATCATTTAATTCCATTGACTCTTATACTTCTAATCATAGCTTTCATTAGGACTTCATCAACAAATCTTGGTGTTATAATATTGGCTAGGGGAAGCATTCCCAGCCAGACATAGCATCCATTTTCAAAACGGACTCAGGTAAAGTTGATATAACCTCTTTCCATAAAATTAGCTCAAACATTCTAATTTTTATAACTTTATCAACACTTACCTTTTACATTTTTTCAATTTACTTGTAGCCTGAGTCTGTATCTTAAAGCTAGTCATTATATTTTCATATTTCCTTTTTAATTTGGTCTTTTCATAGGTACCAATAAAGCAATTATGACAAGAGCTCTTTAAAAATTTTTCCAATTTAGAAGTTTTTCCAATTTAAGTATCCATCACCTGGCCATTTTCTCTGGAGTCTAAAGAATACTGTGGCCAGGAGGTATTATTAAAAAAAAATCATCTTTTTCCTTATTCATGGGCTCATTGCTAAAAGTCACCCAATTTTGGAGGCTGTAGCCCAGAGGGATACAGATGAGGATTGAATTAGTGTTCTCCATAGCTGACTCACACACAAGTCAACACACCCACACAAAGACAAAATCCAACTCCTGCAGGACAAAAACAGAAGGTGAAGTCGAACAATCCACTAGATCTCTCCCAAAAAAGGGTCCCTCCTTTCAATCACACAAAATGCAAATGGGGAGACAAAGAATTCACAACTACATGTTTCATGGCAACTCATGTGGCAAAAGCAAAACCGAAAGTACTCACACACAGGACAAACACATCCACACAAGGACAAAATCAAACTCCTAGCAAATGCAAAACCAGAAGTAAATCAAGGTCCAATGCATTTTTCCACTCCAAGTGAATGTTGTGGTGAGGGTGGCCAATGCTGGAAGAAAGGAGGGAGCATCAGGGGAAGTCACCTGGGCAAAGAGCCCCACAGACAAATGCTGGGGACCACCACCATTAGAGCCCTCACTGGGGCCATCTAGCCACAGGCACAACTCTCATGACTGGCTCACCAAAATTGATACTGAACCTCTTAATCCCATGTTCATGTGCCTGATGCATAGTAAACCACTCACTGAGACATCAGTATTTGGAGATGGAGAAATAAAAACATCAAAGTTAGGTTCTTTCCTAATTCACATACTCACAGAATCATTCTTTAATATTCCTATATTTATGTAAGGTCTCTCATCTAACCTCCTTTCATAATCAGTTTCCATTCTCTGTCCCTTTCTATGCCACTTACAGTAAATTTAAACTCAGGTTACAGGTCCCTAAAAATTGTCAAATTCCATTGAAGTAAATATTAACTTAATTGCATAATATTTAGTCTTCACATAATCACTGGTCTCTAAATTTTCTGTCAACCAGGTTCTCAAAAATGATTTTTTTTTGGTGAGAAAGATTGACCCTGAGCTATCATCTGTTGCCAATCTTTCTCTTTTTTTTTTTTTCCCCAAAAGCCCCAGTACGTAGTTGTATGTCGTAGTTGTAAGACCTTGTAGCTCTTCTATGTTGGATGCCGCCACAGTCTGGCTTGATAAGTGGTGTATAGGTCCATGCCCAGGATCCAAACCAGTGAACCCCAGCCCCCCAAAGCAGAGCGCATGAACTTAACCACCATGCCACTGGGCTGGCCCCTCAAAAATGATTTTTTAATTAATGTTATAGTTAGCATTGGCAGTATCAATACTCAGAGAAGTTCTTCTGCTCTAATACTACTCTATAGCTCAGAAGCAGAACACGTCTTCATTTCTTTGTATGAACTTCAGTATCTTGATATCATTTGGTCAAGTTCTAAACAATGTGTAAAACAATATTTTGTTTTGTGTGCACATGTGTGTTTGTGTTTGCCATTCCAAAGGTGTATAGGTTGTCTACTATCAAAGAGAAATTTGTGCTCATCTTTTTTGCTCTAGTCCTTACAAAATATTCAAATTTTCTTCATATATATTCTGAACATTTTTTTCTAAGTTTATTTTTAAGGACTTTATAATTTGATTGCTATAAGAAGTGTGATATTATCTTCAGTTTTAATATAGTTATTTTTAATGATATTCTTAGTAGTCACAGAATCTATGTGGCTAACTGGCTCAAAATTACTCTTCAAGGGCCATGACCACTCTCATCCTTGGCCATGAGTCAAAAGGGTATTCCTGCGAGCAAACTTGAGTCAATCATAATGTTCTGTTCCTTTGGCCCCAGTGTTAGACCCTACTAGGTAATTTGACATATGTCAAAGCAAAATCTTCTTTAGAATATTTTTATTTTCATCTTTGTAAGAAGTGGATTTAAGGATGTATACATGCCTGCTACTTCCACAATCCAGGTCTCATACCACTTGATAGAGTTTATCTGAGAAAATAAAGAAAATGTATAAAGAAAAGAGAATAATAGATGAGAGATATAGATTGCTGTGTTGATCATCTCTGACAAATTCCACCATTATTCTTCCTGCAATTTAGTTATGTGAGTTCACAAAATAATTTTTATTTATGTATTAATTCTTTCATTTTGCCTAAGCTGGTTTAAATTGTATTTCTGTTGCTTGAAGACAGGTACATTAGAAATATTTGTGCCCTTTTAGAAAATTATCAATTTGATCACAATAATAATACTAAAATAAAGAAAACTTTAACCTCAAATGTATGCACATAGATTCATTGCTCTTTTCACAATAAGAATTATCAATAATGCATACAGTGTTCAGAATCACTTACTCTGCCAGTTATCAATTTGTTGCCTCTTGGCTCCAAATTCACCTTTCTTTGTCCTGTTTTACAATGCTTGATGTAAAGTCTGTAACCATTTCTCCTTTGCAAGCTGGTACAATGTTAGATTTTGCCTGTAGAGGGCACAAGAAGGATGCTGAAAGACAGCTGAGAAGCTTCTCTTTCTGGTTCCATCGTTTGTTATCAATTTTCCATCTTTTTAGGCAAAACATAGTATTTTTAAGTCTTTGCTTACTAAAAAATCTGAATCATCTATCGATCTGTTTCTATTATTTATTGTTTGTCTTGATATTGGCCATATTTCCTGACTTTTTGTTTATCTAATGTTTTCTTGAAATGTTTGCTTGACATTTGTATCAGAAAATCATAGAAGATCCTTTAAATGATAGCTTTTCCCCACTGGGGGATGGTCGATTGCCTCAATCTATCATTAAAGGAGCCGAGGTAAGGCTGGGCTTCACTTTTTGTAAGATTTACTCTGTATTTAGTTTGTTTCCTTTCCTTGAATGTGGCCCTCTTGGGGTTTTGCTCAAGAACAAGACGGATCTCTATCTCCTGAGCCCTGAGAGACCATGAAGTACTGGTCTGTCCTTGAGTAATTTCTAAATTAATTTCTTACCCTTTACCCATGAAGCTTAAAAATTCGGGAAATATCTGAGGGGCTGCCTGGTAACGTGTAAGACAGCCACCTCCTTTGAGTACATTTGTCTCCCAAGCACAGTGATACTAAAGAGATTTCATACTGACTTATCAGACCAGTCTGCCCCAGAAATCAGATGGAATTTGAAGAAATCCAGTTTTATTTGAAGTTTCTGAAGCCAGTCTTGTGGCTGAGTGGTTAAGTTCACACACTCTGCTTCAGCAGCCTGGGGCTTGCCAGTTTGGATCCTGTGGGCAAACCTACACACTGCTCATCAAGCCATGCTGTGGCAGCATCCCACATAGAAGAAATAGAATGACCTACAGCTAGGATATACAACTATGTACTGGAGCTTTGGGGAGAAAAAAAACAGGAAGGTTGGCAACAGATGTTAGCTCACGGCCAATAATCCTCACACACACACACACAAAAGCAGTGAAAATTTATTTGAAGTTTCTTCAGTTTTCCATCCACCACAACAGTCGTGTGTGAGCATGAGGTACTACTGGTTTCTCTCTCCCACAGTTTTGGTCCCTCTGCTGTGGGCAAATTGGAATCTCAGCTTATATTCAGAATCAACAAATACATCCCAGGGGAGAAAAAGACCAGCAATCACAGGGAAGGACCCTTTCCTGCACAGATGTCATATACGGTAAAGCATAATTTTTCAGTTTATCTAACTTTCCGTATTAATTTTTGTGGGGGTGTTGGAATCTTACAATCTACTACAACCCATCTGAAAGAGAAACTTTTTATATTTCTTTACTGAAATATATTTACATGTAATAAATTTCCCTCAATTTAAGTATACACTTTGAAAAGTTTTGGCAATTGTTTATAGTCCTGTAACCATCACTGCAATTGAGATTTTGAGCACCCCAAAATGTTTCCCTACACCTCAGTAAAGATGATCCCTTTGTTATGTCTTGATTTAGTTTTCCTCTTAGAGACAAACTTGTTTTCCTATTTAATTTTTTTCCTAAGTATTACCAACTCATTTCACAATTCTTGTTTTTTTTGTGTGTTTTTCTACTCTAAGGTTTGATTTCCTGACTTGTAGTATCCTGTCCTATCTTTGATTTCTTTTTTAACTATAATTAATTTTGAAATATTGTATTATAAATGTTCTCTTTTATGTGGCTGGATTTTTGGCTAGTGTTTTTATTAGCTAATTAATTATCTCCTTCTGTTTTACTCTTATTGTTTCCTTTTTATGGATAGTGCCCACCTTTTCCCATTCATTTTAATTTGTGATAATTTTTTTCTGGACCAACAATTACAAGTATTTCTAAAGAGAGGTGAACATTCTGGGTTCGCCTTCCTGTTAGAAGTTGAACACAGTTTCTTAAATACATGGCACCCTTTTCTGATTGAGAAGTTTTGGTGAATCTCCCAATTTTGTGATGAAACTCTTGCTTTTCATCCTCTGATTTGTTCTTTTTCTTCACCATCAAGCCCCTAAGTGGTGCCTTCATCTTCCAAGTTTCTTTCTTCTTCCTTAGAAATTGTGTCCTCTAAACACTATTGTGCCTGTGAAGACAGGTACTGGACTGTGTCTTTAGAGTCCTTCGTAGTCAGAGCTCTGATCCACTGGTTCTTAGAACATTTCTCAACATTTCCTCTCGCAAGGTCAAAATTTTTGCTTCTCTAGATGATACTACTCATTTATCCCCCATTAAGCATCTGCTGTATTATCTTTACTTTCACTTAATTTTTACCCGTCTCTATGTAGTGATGAGGAATTCACAGCAGGCTCTGCTTTTTTCAAATTTTATTTGCATGTATTGTAATAATCAGGGTTCTCCAGAGAAATAGAACCAATAACCTATATGCATATATATATATATATTTATAGGCATAAATAAATATATATATAGAGAGAGAGATTTATTATGGGAACTCACTCACATAATTATGGAGGCTGAGATATGCCATGATGTCCTATCTGCAAGCTGGAGAACCAGGAAAGCTGGTGATATAATTCAGGTCAAGTCTGAAGACCTGAGAACCAGGGAGTCACTGGTGTAAGTCCCAGAGTCCAAAGGCCCGAGAACCCAGAACTCCAATGTCAGAGGGCAGGAGAAGATGGATGTCCCAGCTCAGAAGAGAGAGGGAAAGAGAACTGACTCTTCCTTTATCTTTGTTTTATTCAGGCCCTCAATGGATTGGGTGATGCCTACATTAGTGACACATATAATTAACCATCACATATAGGTATAATAAATTTTGAAGGATTTTGTCTCCTCGTTTTGATTATGTATGATTTTCAGAAGAGATGGGAGATTTTTCTATCTAAATTCCATATTTTTCATTTATTTCCTTAATTTTATTTAGATATTTGACAATTTAGGCCTTTATCTGAGAAAGCCAACTCTGTTCCTCATTTCTACTTCTCCTTTCCTCAATATTCATCTCAATAGTCATGATGTTCAGTCCACTGTGGATGTTTTTCCTCCCCAAAAGATATAAATTCATTGTAGCTTCAAAATCTTCGTGTATCTTATTCCCTCTACTTGAATGTTCCTGGCTAAGATCTATACATACTTAAATTCTTCTCATCATCCACATCCCTCTTCAAATTTCACCCATTCTGTCAGAACCTTCTGAATATCCTAGCCAAAGTAGCCCCACTGCTCGATTTTTCTAGTCATTCCTTCCCAAAACTACCCCATCTCCTTTCATTCATCACACTTATTGCTCTTTAAAAATGTATTATGCATACATTTGCTTATATAGTTATAGCTTTCCTTCTCCAATAGAATGAGACTCAATAAAAGCAGATATTATGCTCATTCTTATTGTATTTCCAGCACCTAGAATCATGCTTATGCATAATAGGTATGTGACACATCTCTGTCGAATAAATAGATTTTGTTAGATTCAGTTTGATTTTTTAAACGTATTTATACACAGTAGTACTCTGAGAAAAATCCAATATTTCCCCAGAAAACTGTGTCAACCCTATATTCCATTTGATTTATCACCTCAGAAGTGTTCTCTGTTCTGAAAGTGGGATTACTGGGTCGAATTGAAACTTTGAGTTATGATTCAATTTATAGTTTTTGTATAGACATCACCTGAAAGTTATTTAAACTTCTATCATTATCAATAAAAAAACATTTTATGTCATTCTGACCTATGTGTAGGTTCAGAGGGAGACTTCCCTGCTGAAAAGCATTTCTTGTGATGTAGGCTTTCCAAGATTCTCTGCATGATTTCTCTCTATGCACAACTCTCACTCTGCAGGGAATATTATTTACCCAATATTCTTTACCTCAAAGCCATAAGCACTTTCAAGAAACTCACTAACAAGATATAAACATAACATTTATCATTTCACAAATGTTTTGCTTTTCTTTGAAATCCCTTTGCCTTCAACTTAAAGTCTGCAATAAATCTTTCAAGTCTCCAAAATCTTTAAAGGTCCATAACAAAGGGAAAGGAAACTAAAAATGAGAAAATTGCTCAACTCTACGGGTAGTCTTCCTTTGAGCTCTGTGGGACTCTCAATTTTTCCAAGACATTTGAGCCAAAGGAAGAAGAAGTAATTTTGGCTGCTCCTTCTCTGAGCAGCATCCCCGGAGCAGAGTCCATTAAATAGAGAGAAAAAGAAAGAGAGGGAGAAAGAGAGAAAGTGCTCGCCATAGTATGCTCAAGTCTATACAGCTGTGTGTCATTTGTCATTTCTGAGAGCAGCATTTTACGAACATCGTTGTGCCACACTAGAGTCACTATATGTTACAGGTATTACAGAGTTAAGAAAATTCAGAAAGATGTGCTACTAAAGGACAATTGCATGGAGAATAATTATTACTTAATAAATTCATGAGAAAAAATGTGGAAAAGTACATTATTCAAAATATAGTGATATAATGAGCTATTTGTGCATGATTCTCCTAACCAAATATTGTGAAAATTATCGGATGAGGTGTTTCATATATTAACTAAATACACATATATTTAATTGTAATGCTATAGCTAATAGAAAAACTGAAAAGCCAAAAGCAAACACAATGTATTAGCTCCTTGAGTAATTGATTTAATTACAATATTTTTAAAGGTATAAAGAAACTAAAGTTATCTACCATTTCTATCATTCAAATACAAAAATAATGGGAATTTGTAAGGCGAAGTATTGAGTACAACTAGAAAACATAATCCTGTATTTCTCCTTAAAACATTTTCCTACGATTTTTTTCATATTTTGCTTTCCTGATTCTCTTAGTTATTTAGTCAGAATTCCAGTTAATTTGATGTATTTTTTGTTACTCTGCATTCTGACCTCCTTGAATTTGGTCTGTCGTTCTCTTTATCTTGAGGATTATAGGCTATCACTATATTTTTTTTAATCCTGACTAACTCAGTAACCTGGCTGTAACAGTTGATTACTAAAACTTTATAATGATGTCCAGTCTTACAAAAAAGGGTTGAAGGCCACATACAGTAATGAAATGTTGGATCGACTACTAAATGTCCTTTCATTCTACCTGTGGCAACTTAGCTGGGGAACTTAGCTAAGTAACATGAGGACCACTGGGCAGAGGCTTTCCAGTCACGAGAGATATCCAGCCATGATGGAGCCAATATCAACAGAAAGATATTTCTTTTTTTTAAAAAAAGGACAAAAGCATGATTCTCATACAAATGTAAATTTGAAGTTTTTATTATTTTAGAGGCAAAGTGTTTTTTCCACAGGGTGTCCTTCCACAGGACAGAAATCACTTGTATAAAGAAAAAAAATTATTTCACATCGCTATTGGTTATCTACAACTTAAAAAGTTGTAAAGTAGTTCTCATAAAATGAGAATCAGGTCACCTGGGAGGGTGTGCTATAGACAATGCACACATTTCCATTGAGGAACAAATTTCTGCCTGCAAATGTAAGAATGATAATATATAAGAAGACGTCAGTTAGGTCTGACAGATTAAAGATTGTAAAACTGAGATTTCTCAGAGGTTGCATGGAAGTTCCAGCTTTTGAAGAAAGCATGTAGCATTTCTACATGAAAGGATTAGAGAAAAGATAGATCATTAGGAAACAATCTTTACATTGCCTACCTATATGGTTCTGGTTTATTACATGGAAAATTGCATTTAGCTTGTATTTGAATCACCAATTGACAAAAGTAGAAAAGTGTATACTATTTTTTTCTGTGAACAGATGAAACGAGGGGCCAGCTGAGGCAATCCCTTATATATTAAGCATAAAAGATGGTGCCACCTTCACGTAAACCATTAGAAAATTTTCCATTTGGCCTGTGGCCTAGAGCACTTGGACAGAATTATACAGCTCTTTTCTTTGGAATCATTGCCTCCAGTTTTGGCTTTCGTGGGTGTTTGCCCAATCTGTTTGGTGGAGTTAGTCCAATTCTGAGTAAAAGTGAGGAGGCTGACTTCACATTTATTGTTTAATTGCCTCATAGCTCCTCATCACTTTGGCTGTGGAAGTCTGGCTTGAAGATGCCAGTGGGGAAGAGAGATCACCATTCTCTCCAAACAGCATCATTTTCTAAATGACTATTGACGTTATGAAGCTATTCAAGCTAACCTATTAAAAACATAAAAAGACAATCAAGTTAGCTTACTAACATTTATAGCAATACTCTATTCAGGAGATTGCGAAGCTGACTCCTCAGTATGCTAATACACAGTCTCATAAGGAGCACATGAATACTGAAATTCATACATTCAGCAAGAGCAAAGTGTGGAGATTGAGGTCTTCATAGCACATACTGAGTTAGAATCAATGAAAAGAAATCTAAAATCATAGTCAAAAGAAGGGTTGTTATTTCTACTTAGCCATATGTATCATCATTTCTAACTTATTTTATCTGCATTATTTATAGGATATAACATTTATCTGTATCTTCCCATTGGTGTAACTTTTTATTTTAGCAAAATAAGACTATCAATCAATATCAGCTAGAATATAAATGCAATTACCTAATGCTATTTGAAGTTTGGTTTCTTGTCCTAAGCAATATTGCATAAGATTCATTTTTTCCCTCTTGTACATTTGTATATAAGTTCTTTACTAGACTTACAGAAGAAATGTTTTAAAAATGACTGTCTCTCTTTATAAAATTTATTCTAATGCTTTTCTTGGAAGAATAAACATACAAGTCATTGTTTTCTTTTATCCCATTGTGATGGCTCCATCACCTGAAGGTTGGATGCAAGAAAAGCATCTAGTGAAATGCCTGAGGACAACCATATATTTGAATTATTAGAAAAATATCGGAAACAAAGACAAAAATATGTATTAATGCTGTGCAAACCATGATTTTTTTTCTTTCTACTTCAGTGTATTATTTAAATTTTTGAAATTTGTTTTTAAAGAGATATTCTTTAAATCCTTAAAAATTTATTTTTCAAAGATCCTTTCTTTTCTTTGATGAAGAACGTCAGTACAATCATGTGCCACATGATGACATTTCAGTCAGTGACAGACCACATGTACAATGGTGGTCCCATAAGAGTGGTCCCGTACAGCCTAGATGTGTAGTACGCTATACCATCTAGGTTTGTGTAAGTACACTCTATGATGTTCCCACATCAAAAAAATTGCCAAACAATGCATTTCTCAGAACATGTTGCTTAAACCACATGCAACTGTACTGTATTCATATAGAGACCAATTTGCCACACAGGAACACATACGTTGTGGCCTTTATCTACTCTACTCCAAAGAGAGATTACCTGATGACTCTATTGTCTTTTGGGGATATGATCTTTTTCAACCACAAGATATTTTGTAGATTAATGAAAATAATAAAAAACAAAACTATAAATGTGACTAACCATTATGAGACTATATTTCTGTTTAAGATTATCCATCAAATCATAAAATATTTAAAATAATTATGAAAATAATTTTGTTAATTGTCTTTAATTAGAAGAGTTCCCTATTCTACAAATGAAACAAAAGGAAATAAGAAATCACCTTATCTTTCATTTGTTCAACTCTCTGCAATGGATTTGAAGTGATTTTTTAATAATTTAAGGAAGTGGGGGTTTTTTTGATATATTTTTATTTTACTAAGGGTTTTCCATTTTCTTATATCAAATTTTTGCCACTTTTGTGAACAAAACGGCAAAGTGTGCATTGTCTCTTCAATACTATTGTGCTATTTGTTTTAGCTAAAAACATAGTATGGAACTATAAAGAAAGTATTTTTACCTTTCTGGACGGTTAGGGCTTTTTGTGCAAATTTTACTGAAACTTGGGACCTGGACTAAAATACCGGCATTGAAAATTAAATTATGACTGCCTAGATAGAGAATCCTAGATAGAGATTTACCTCTAGAGTTATGTGCATTTACATTTCAAGGAGGATAGACAAAAGACAATTGAGATATTCCAGGGGCTCTAAAGCTTGGAGCCACTAGTTTGATTTTCTCCCTGGTAAAATAAATTTATGTTCCAAAGGATAAGAACTCAGGATCCTTCCCTTTTGAACTCCCAAGAGAATTGTTTATATTAGGAGAAAAGGTTTCTTTCCAACTTTAAGGAAGAAAGGAGAGGACAGCTGACCCACTCCTATGTAATGCCCTAGATTCAGATTTTCAAAGTTCCTTGCCTACAGCACAAACTGTATGTACATGTGGGTGATCTCTCATCTTATTGTCATCATGTTGCCCTGGAAGGGGAAACTGGGGCTGGGAGAGCCAGCATGGTTATTGACTGTAAGTAAATAAGTCTGCTTTGCTCCAGAAACCATGTGTTTGCACTCAGGATAGTATGGATAAACATAGATATTAAAAACTCAACATGCAGTCTTTCTAAACAGGTCATTGTTTTAATATATAATTGTTATGGAATGAATATTTGTGTCCTCCTAAATTATGTATTGAAATCTTATTCCCCAGTGTGATGGTATTGGGAGGTGGGGCCTTTGGGAGGTAATTAGAATTAGATAAGGTCATAAGGGCGGAGCCCTCATGAATGGGATTATTGCCTTTACAAGATTCATGATAAGGCTTGTTTCCTCTACTCTGCTCTCCACCGTGTTAGGATATAATGAGAAGATGGGCATCTGCATGCCAGAAGAGGGTTCTCACCAGAATCTGACTGTGCTGACACCCTGGATCCAGTTTATAATGCAGCAAGTTCTTGGTATTTTCTTATAACAGCCCGAACTGACTAAGACAATAATTATTGTTAAATCTCTGGGTAAAATATTTTCAAGTCTCTAGCCAATGCTTAAATATTCTAACACTAACTTATCTTTGAATCCACAATGACTGATTATATTTAAGCACCTATCAGATCTCAGAAAGAATGACTGCAGAACAAGTCAGCAAAGTTTATAATGCATGATTAAGAAAACCAAAGTTCTATGGGCATTCATGAATGGCTGAACAATTTTAACATAGAGTAACTTTCAGAATTTTGGGAAAAGGATAAAAATATTTTAAAATATTCATTACACTGATAAAATCGTGTCAAGGATGTCCATTGTTTCTGAATCTCAATAAGTCCTCACAATTCACCATCATTTCCAGGTCACTTTCTTCGCCTCAACATGTCGCTCACAGCTCCACCACTCTCTGAAAGTAAGCGGGGTTCAACTCAAGATGGTGCTTGATGCTCTTACTGAGTTTTTCGTTTGTAAGGGGTAGAAACCATAAGTATTTTTCCCATGAGGCCACGTACAAAAAGAAAGATAAGGTTAAATTGTGAATTAATCTAGATAGACTCAGAGACAAATCAACCAATCACCACAGCTTGAAGAGGTGGATTTCCATAGAAAGATTTTACTGTTGATTAGTACTACATGTTGCAAGACAAATTAAACCAAAAGTGTTAGGATTGAAGAAGTCAATATTTGGGATGTTCTTTTGGAGTTTATATAGTACATGTTTATTTTCTTATGGGCAGTTGTAAATTTCAACAAGTTTTAGGAAAGAAAATCCAAGGGTTCCCAAAGAATGTTTTAAAATCTATATTTTAAAAGCCAGTTTTCTAAAGAAACTATGGAAATTATAATATAAATTTTAAAACATAGATGTAAAGCTACTTCAGATACAAGAGTTCCTGGATACACAGAGATTACAGAAATCCATAATTGTGATTCAGAGGCCACTGTCGTATGATAGATTTTTTCCCAGAGTGTGATCTTTACCATTGCAGGTAAATTTCTATACTCCAAACTGTCTCTTCCATAAATTCAATCTGACGCATCTTTTGAAGCTAAAAGACCTACATATTTTTTTTAAGGAAGATTAGCCCTGAGCCAACATCTGCTGCCAATCCTCCTCTTTTTGCTGAGGAAGACTGGCCCTGAGCTCACATCCATGCCCATCTTTCTCTACTTTATATGTGGGACGTCTACCACAGCATGGCTTGACAAGTGGTGCCATTTCTGCAC
Source organism: Equus quagga (assembly GCF_021613505.1). NCBI lineage: Eukaryota > Metazoa > Chordata > Mammalia > Perissodactyla > Equidae > Equus > Equus quagga. The sequence continues at coordinate 51,137,227 of NC_060278.1, read as the reverse complement.
CCGGGATCCAAACCAGAGAACCCCGGGCTGTCAAAGTGGAACCTGCGAACTTAATGGCTGCAGCACTTGGCAGTCCCTAAAAGACCTCCATTTGTAATAACTAACTGAAAGACAGCATAGCCTTCTCTGAAGTCAATGCCAAAAACATGCGACATGGCTTTGCATCTATGTTTTCAGTTCCAGGGTCAGCAACATCTTCAAAGGAAGAAGCAGTTGATTCATACTGAGCAACCTCAGGCTGATTCTCTAACTAGGTGAAAATTTAGCTACAGCATATGCCCTAAGTGCTTTGTGGAGTACCAAGTGCAGGCTGGGGAAGACGCCCAACTGAAGTATTGTAAAGAGAGCAATACACAATAGCTGAGAATACACAATTTCTACAATTGCCTCAGAGTTGTAACTTTTAAGTCAATTTAACATTATTATTTAAATTTAATTCTTGGAATTTTCACTAGGAAAACTGCAAATATTTTCCATTCTCTGAAATAATTTATCAGGTAGATCAATAGATAGGCAGTTTCATCACAGCATAAAACAGAAATAATTTTGCCCCTGCAGTCTGCTACATGAAGACAACAACTTACTGTAGAAATTGAATTGAAGATATTTAGCATTGTTTGAATGCATTGCTCAGTAAAATAACTAAGTGCATAATGTGTATGTTTTATTTATCATTAAAGAATACTTGCTTCAAAAACTATATGCATCAGCTGGCATATAGAATGTGAAAATAGAAATACACGTAATGTTTTTAAACCTGAACATTCTATCAATCAAGGTAAAAGATAAATCCTATTTTGAAAATAGTCTCCTAGATAAGAGGATTAAAAATTCTCTTATAAATATTGGTAACAGTACAGGATTATCAAAATTGGAACTTGTGAATCTTAACTCATATTTATATTTGCTGCAAGTGAAAGATATACATTTTAATCAACATGTTAAATGTAATAAAGAACATTTATCAGGACTTTCACTAACATTTACTTGGCCTTAACCCTTCATTGAGATCTCTCTAATTTACCAGTGTCTTGTTTGCCTGAAACTGGCATTCTGCTTGCAGACATCTTTGTTCATTTCAAAACTTGGTTAGCCTTGCTTCCTTTATTACATACATTTCTTATTACATTCCATTCATTTGCTAATTTTGCCACATCTCAGGATTTCTTTATCAATAATTGTCACTTAAGAAAATGTGTTACTCCAAGTATGGGTTATATCAAAAAAATACTGAAATTTCAGGAAATGAGATTACTAGTTACTCTCAGGAAGACATATAGCATGGAAGCTAGATTTTTCTCACCCAAAATCAAATCGGAAGAAATTGTATGAGCAGCTATATCCATACATAGCAAAGCCTGATTCTTTGAAAAGATCAATAAAGTTGATTAGCCTCTAGCCAGGCTAACTAAGGAAAAAAGAGAGGACACAAATTACTAATATCAGAAACGAAAGAGGGAACATTACTGCAGATATCATGGAAATTAAAAGATCATAAAAAAATACTATGAACAAATCTATGTCCAAAAATTTGATAGCTCAGAAAATAGACAAATTCCTTGAAAGACACAATCTGCCAAAACTGACATATGAAGAAAAAGATGATCTGAATAGTCCTATACCTATTAGAAATGGAATCAATAATTAAAAACCTTCCAAAACAGAAAACACCAGCCCCAGATGGGTTCACTGTTGAGTACTACAAGAATTTAAGGAAGAAATTATAACAAATCTCTACTATCTCTTTCAGAGGATAGAAGCAGAGGCAATGCTTCCTGAGTCATTCTAGAAGAGGCCAGTGTTATACTAATACCAGAACTAGACATAGCCATTATAAGAAAAGAAACTACAGTTCAATATCTCTAATGAATTTAGAGCAAAAATCTTCAACAAAACATCACCAAGTTGAATTTAACAACATATAAAAAGAATTATACACCATGATGAACTGCACTTTATCCCAGGTATGCAAGGCTGCTTCAACATTAGAAAATTGATTAATGTAATCTATTATATCAACAAGCTAAAAAAGAATAATCAAATGATCATATCAATAAATAGAAAAAAAAGCATTTGACAAAATCCAACTTCCTTGCATTATAAAAAGTCTCAGTAAACTAGGAATAGATGAGGACGTCCTCAACTCGATAAGGAATATTTATAAAAAACCTAAAGCTACCATCATACTTGAACATGAGAAACTTGAAGCTTTATGTTAAGATCAACTACAAGCAAGGATGTCCTCTCTCATCACTACTTTTCCACATTATTCTGGAAGTCCTTGCTAATGAAATAAGGCAAGAAAAGGAAATAAAAGATATACAGATTAGGAAGGAAGACATAAAACTGTCTTTGTCCATAAACGACGTGATCATCTGTGTAGAAAATTTTTAAAAATTTGACAAAAAGACTCCTGAAACTAATTCATTATAGCAAGGTTTCAGGATACAAGGTTAATATACAATATTCAATTGCTTTCAAATATTCCAATAATGAACAAGTGGAACTTGAAATTAAAACTGATACTGTTTACATTAACACAAACAAAAATAAAATACTTTGGTATAAATGTAACAAAATATGTACAAGATCTATATGAGAAAAACTACAAAACTATGATGATTGAAATCTAAGAAAGACTAAACAGATGAAAATATATTCCATGTTCATGGATGGGAAGACTCAATATTGTCAAGATGTCATTTTTTCCCATCTTTATCTGTATACTCAATGCAATCCCAATTAAAACCCCAGCAAATTATTTTATGGATCTCGACAAACTGATTCTGAAGTTTATATAGAGAGGCAAAAGACCCAGACAGCCAATACAACATTGAAGGAGATGAACAAAGGGGGAGGAATGATGCTATTTGACTTCAAGACTTACTGTAAAGTTACAGTAATCAAGACAGTGTGGTATTGGTGAAAGAAGAATTAAATATATTAACAAAACATAATAGAGAGCCCAGAAATAGACCCCCATAAAAATAGTCAACTGATCTCTGATAAATGAGCAAAGAAAATACAATGGAGCAAAGGCAGTCTCGTTAACAAATGGTACTGGAACAACTGGACATTCACATGCAAAAAAATGAATCTAGACACAGATATTACACTTTTCACAAAAAATTAAATCAAAATGAATCGCAGACTTAAATGTAAAACATGAAACTATAAAACTCCTAGAAGTTACCATAGAAGAAAACCTGGATGACCTTGGTATGGTGATGCTTTTTAAAATACATCACCAAAGATACACTCCATAAAGGAAATTATTGAGAAACTGGATTTATCTGTCATCTGATAAAGGACTCATTCAAAATATACAAAGAACTCTTAAAACTGAACGTCACAACCCAATTAAGAAATAGTCCAAAAACTTTATTAGCCACCTCAGCAAAGAAGATACACGGATGGCAAATAAAAATATTAAAAGATGCTCCACATCATTTGCCATCAGGGAAATGCAGATTAAAACAACAATGGGATACTATTTTATGCCTATTAGAATGGCCAAAATCCAGAAGACTGACAACATCAAATGCTGATGAGGATGTGGAGCAAGAGGAACTCTCAGTCATTGCTAGTGGAAATGCAAAATGATAAAGCCCCATTCAAAGATGGATTGTGGTTTCTTTAGAAAACTAAACATGCCTTTACCATACAATCCAACAATCACACTCCTTCGTATTTACCCCCAGGCGTTCAAAACATATATCTATGCAAAAATCTGCACATGGATGTTTATAACAGCTTTATTCATAATTGCCTAAACTTGAAAAACATCTTGCAACCAAGATGTCTTTCAAAAGATGAATGACAAAACCAACTGTGGTACATCCAGACAATGCAATATTATCCAGCACTAAAAAGAAATGAACTATGAAGCCATGAAAAGACATGAAGGAACCTTAAATGTATATTACTAAGTGAAAGAAGCCAATCTGAAACAGCTGCATAATGCATGATTCCAACTGCCTGACATTTTGAAAAAGGCAAAATTATGGTGATAGTAAAATGATTGGTAATTTCCAGGGATTTGTAGGGGAGAGAGATAAATAGGTTGAGCACAGAGGATTTCTAGGGCAGTGAAAATACTTAATATAATACTATAATGATGGATAGATGTCATTATATATTTGTACTCACCCATAAAATGTACAACACCAAGAATGAACCTTAAGGTAAACTATGGACTTTAGATGATTATGATGTGTCAATGTAGGTTCTTCCTTGGTAAAAAATTGTACCATCATTTTAGTGGGTGATGTTGATAATGAAGGAAGCCATGCTTATACGAAGGCAGGTGGTATATGGGAAATCTCTATACCTCCCTTTCAATTTTGTTATAAACCTTAAAAGGCTCTACAAAAAAGCCTTAAAAAAAAGAATCAAGTGGAAATTTCAGTGTATATATGAACTCATATATACATACAGGCATAGATGCACATATGCATGTGTATAAACACATACATTAAAACTAGTACAATAGACAGGATATATAGTATGATAGTGTTGGGGACATATCATTAAAAACAAAACTTCTCCCAAGCCTAAATCCTCTCCACAGTGTATTAGAGAAAGACAATGCTTTTATTATGGAATAAGCATTAAACTAGAATGTGCGACACATTACAGAAAATCCCCTAAGAGATTGTAAAGACAGAAGGAAATCTCACCCTTTTATAGCCAAACAGATAGAATCTATTACATACATGTTTTCAAGATAAACAATAGCTAGTCCTCAAGTATGAAGACTTGACAGCACTATTTGTCACTCACAGTTTGCCCTAAATTTACCTAGTAATTGAAGTGACCATTTGTGCTAGTTAATTGGCTTTATCTGAAGGAAAAACAACCTTTACATACGTTTATGACAAGACGCAGTTTTGCAAATTGGAGCAAGCGATCCACCAAGCTAGTTCCTACGCTCCCATAAAAAAATGGAGGACAGCTGTCTTGAGGTTTACGTTTCAAAGAGAGGGCTTCCAGGTCTTTGAGAAGACACACCGGCTCATAAAGCTGACAGAAAGCCTGTCTAGTTTTCAAAAAACTATAAACGCATTTTAGAAAGAGGAGAAAGTACTTAGAAGTTTTCTAAATTAAATGCTCAAGGAAAAAGAGAGGCAGAGAAATCTCTTCTCTGATTTTTATTTTTAACCTGGTGTATAGTAAGTTCACAACAAATGCTAACCTCTGTTATTCGATACTGTATTGGCTTGTTGAAGGACTGTTCCATGTCTCTCGCCACGTCTACACTGCATTTAGAAAGGAGCCGTATTTCCATTTTTTCAAATGTCTGCTTACTGGGAAAGGGGTGGGGGAAGTCTAAATCTGGGTAGACGTAGACTTTAGGCCCTGTTTAACCTCACGGAGTTCACTTTCTTTCTTTCTTTTATTTTATTAAAAAAAACTTCCATGATTTTCAACAGGAAGAATTAAGCTTATCTTTTATTTGTTTGGCACTTGTAACAGACAGAACTGAAAAATATGAGTCAAAAGAATGGATTTAAAACTCTACAAGAAGGCAAAAGAAAGAATGGAGAAAGAAACAAAAAAATTGAAAGCCAAGAAATAGTCGTAACGAAAGCAGAACGTATAACATTTAAATGAACACTGAGAATCACAATTTTTACAGTGGAAATCAGGAAAGCAGGGAAAAAAGAAAGAAACACATGTACGTAAGTGGAAAATCAAATATATTGCAAAAAAAATTTCTAATTTAGCAATATTTAAAATTGATATAAACTTTTAAAATCACTAATTAAAAGTCAGACATTAAATATGTGTTGCTATAAGAAACGCACATATGTCATTGACCATAAGATGCCATCAACTTGTAACAAGAACTATTGTTTTTTGTGTTACCAAGAAATAAAAAATAAGCTTATCAATTAAACTAGGGTATGATATTGATTATAACTCATTCAAATTGAGGTGTCAGAACTAATGAAATGGATCCTTTAAAAAATGAATAAGAAGGACAGAAGTTTTGAAAAGTCAAAAGTGAGGTTAAATATGTTAAATATAAAGAACAAAAAGGTTGGGTTATCAATATTAAGATATGACAAAAGAAAACGTAAGAGAAAAAGGTGCAGTTAGAGCCCAAGAAGGATGTTATATACTGGTAAATGGAGCAATATAACAAGAAGATATATCTACTCTAAACTTGTACCACCAAACAATTCAAACTCAAGTGATTATCAAATCATAACTGAGACTTGAAGGGAGAAATAGGTAAATATCAGTTATAGATGAAAAATTTAATATTTATTGCAAAAGTTATAGAGGAGATAGACCTAAAATAAATAAGTAAGTAAGTAAGTAAAGCCATTGAAGATCTGAGCAAGGTAATTAATGCACTCAGTTACTAACTGTGGGAGGAGAACTGTTATGGACTGAATGTTTGTGTTCCCACAAAATTCATATGTTGAAATTCTAACCCCAATGTGATGCTGTTAGGGGATGGGGGCTTTGGGTGGTAATTATATCATGAGAGTGAAGTCCTCATGAATGGTATTATGTCCCTGATAAAAGACACCTCACAGAGCTCTCTTGCTGTCTTTCTGTCATATGAAGGTAGTGGCAAATAAATGGCAAGCAATAAGATATATTGGAGTATATGAGGAAGCCATTTGTTGAAACCTAATTTGGTCTGACTTTGTTTTTACCAAAGGGTCTGACGTGGCCATTGAGCATGCATTGTAAATCTGCTTTAAGCATTTGCTATGTCCCAATGACAAGAACAAAGAGCTTTAAGATAAAGGTGCAACTTCCCCAACATTGGCATTTCCTTAAGGAAAAGCATCTTTCCTTAGGCTAGGAAAGGATTGCTGCACTCACCTGTGACCACCCAGCTCAAGACGACAGACCTGCCACCCTGCTGTGTCCATCAATCGCTGTGCCAACAGAGCAGTCTCATGACTATTGTAAAAGGGACATTTCAATCATATGTGAAACGCTCTTTGAGGGTGTATAATCACTCTGTGCACCCCACTTCTTTGGTGCCCTTCCTTCCTTGGGGAAGGATGGCCTGGACTATATGGTCCTCACATTTTGGCTCAGAATAAACTCACCCCAATTTTCATTTATAGATTGGTTATGGTTTATTTCCTTGATAGTAGAGAGAGAAGAAGGCCTTCTGGAAACCAGAAAGAGAACTCTCACCAGACCATCACCAAATCTGCCAGCACCTTGGTCTTGAACTTCTCAGCCTCCAGAACAGTGAGAAATAAACGTACATTATAAGCCACCCAGTCTATGTTATTCTGTGATAGCAGCCTAGACTGGCTAAAACAAGCATCTCATCTAACACATTGAGAAAGCATTCTTTTTAAGTACACATAATATATCCATATTAGACACTACAGGAAGCCTGGTTTATTCCAAAGGGTAAATAATATTTTGTACATTGTTTAATATTTCCTATCTCTTGTTAACAAATAATATGACAATATTCGTGGTGCTCACCAATTAGTTTTCTCAGTGGTTTTCCTAATATATCCTAAACTTTGGGTTAACACATGTATTTGAACTGTAAAATGAAGGCAGGCTTTTATTCTGACAGAAACCAACTATGATTTGCCTAATTAGTTTAACAATAAACACTGGCTTTCTTAATTGGGTTATGTGAATGGATCAAATTATTGTTAACAAATATTGCATCAGCAAATATTAATTAGAATGAAAAGTATTCCAATTTTCATAGCCCTTTCTGAATGCCTAAGATTAAATAATACGTCGCTAGGTGAAAAAATAACAGACGTAATTAATAGTCATTTGATAATACTTGGTAAATCGTTTTTGGTGTACTTCCCAGAAATTGGAGCATGAATGATTCTTTTGGAACAGTAACAATTTTTTTTTTGCAAATCAGTTGATTTTCAAATCTTTGCTTTCAACAAGTTGAAGGAGAATCTTATTTAATTATCAGCTAATATCTCATAAAAATACATGTATTTATTAATCAGTATATAACTTTTGCATATAATTCAAAAGAAATCCAAATAACTCAGTGACATTTCTGTAACAAAACTAATATATCCTCATCTATTTATTTATATAAATAATACTTTCTGACACAAAATTAATTTTTGTTTAAAAAGAAACAGTTACTGCTGAAACAATTCATTCTATCAAATGTATTATTCATTAACAGATATATTGGAGGAAGGGAGTATTGATCTCATTAAGAGATAAATTTTAATAAAATTATACTTTTTATTAAACAACAATTTATCTAAATTTTATAGCATGTTTATTATTAGCTAATATATTTTTATTTTGTTTATAGCAAATTTATTATTTTGATCAATTGTATATTGCTAATAATTACAAGATAACTGAATGCAGAAAAAACTGGAGTCTTACATACAATGGAAAAAATAATTAAATTTCAACTTACTTTTTTGCACAAAATATAATAGAAGATGAATAATATACTGTTGGGTGCATAATTAGAAATTGTGTCCGATGAAAAAAGGAGTGATGATGACAGCTTTACAATTCTAATTAATAGCGTTTAGATTCCACTGGATATGTTTTAAAGTATTGCAACAATTTTATTGTAATATTATAGTAAAATGATTCTGTAATTACAATAATTCCATAGATTGCATGATAGCTTTTGTCTCAGACTCTCTTTCTAAATTCATCTGCCTAGCAAATAGCCTTGGAAGATAGAGATAGCATCTCCCTCATGGAAAGAGTGCACATTGGTGTCCTGAGCAGTATAACAAATATAATATGTCCCTCCAGAGCAAAGGTGGGGAGTTTGCTAGCCCACTCTTATAAGTGAGTCTTTCCTAAGATCACAGTTTCTCAGCTGTGTGTGCAGCATCCACCAGGGTCCACCCTTGCATTGCCCCCAGTTTACAAACTTAAAACTTATGCTTTCTGCTCAGTCAAGAATAACAACGGTCTTTGTCTCTGACTCAGGAGTCTCATGTCTTCTTCCAGCATCCATAAAACTTTGCCATGCTAACTTGTCAACTTGCAAGTAGGGTAAAATCTTAGACCCATTGCAGCTCTTGACAAGAATGTGTATAATAAGCAAAGCTATACCCTTTGCAATTATTTACAATGATGATGAAATGTTTAAATCAATATACAAACATATGTGCTAAAAATGTGAAGACCATTGCTGCAAATTTAATCTATTAATCTTACAACTGATTGTCATGTTAGTACATTTTAACCTGTAGGAAGGTAGGACTCTTGCCTGTTTTTCATTTTTTTCTTATTGCTATACTCCAGTATTGCTGTGTCTATCTGCACATAGTCAGTGCTCCAAAACTCTATGTTGAATGAATACTTTAATCAGTCTCCCATTATTAAAACTTTTTAAAAAGGTAATATTTTAGAGATTTAGAATTCAGCACTGTGAAAACATATGAGAAATCATATTTTACTTTTGATTTCAAGACTTTATACAAATTGTGTAAATTTATGTAAAATTCATTGAAATAATAGACTTAACTTCTGTTGATGCCATTTTTCAAGACACTTACACAAAACATCAACATCCATTTTATTTAAGGAGATATTCCTGGATTTCATAAATGTTGAGATGAATATGACTAACTTTCGTGACGCGGAAAATCCAAGTTTATTCGAATATGATGTGTGGCCAGCTTGAAAACTTGATGGAGTTTCAGCAACGTTAAGTAGAAACGTGATTTTAATAACGCTGCCAGCCATATCCTTGGATTTTTTTGTAATGCTATTTAGTGAGGAGATGGAAGCCCTCTAAAATGTTCTCAATACTCTCCAATCTTCATAGAATATTATTCAAATAGGTGAAATATTCCAGGTGTGTTGGCAAACGTTTGAAAGAAGAAATGATTAATTAACTTTCTAAAAGTTGAAAACATGGTGAATACTGACAGAGTGCATAGACTGCAATGGTGGTGCTTATGTAGTTATGGAATATTGTCTTGTATGATAGAATTAATTTATTCTTCTTGGTGAATTAAGTATATGCTGACATTGAATTCCCAACATGAATTTAGAGCAATTTATTATTATTATTAAATGCTGGATATTAGAATTACTATTTCTAAAAGAATAAACTTTTGTTTTATCCTCAAAAGAGAAAATATGTAAAAAAAAAAAAGTATGTATTTCTAAACCATTTTCACAAAAGTAGATCTACATGTATGCTATTAGAAAGAGTCTTCAGGAAAGAACTGAAAAATTTAAATTGGCAATTAGAAAATGTACCTCCTCCTATTTTGTAAGAACATTATAAATAAGCGTGTGTTTCTTAGTATTTCCAACAAAATATTTATGACAAAGTGCCAATTGTTCTAAAAATAATACCAAGATAAAAAAATAAAGTTAATGTTTAAGTGGAAGAAACCTATTAACTAAGGAATAGATAGAAATTTTTGGTTGTTGAAAATATGATGACCATTTCTTTTTTGTTTCTTTCCATATGCAAAATGCAACCTTATCTATAGTGAGGTTAATTTAGTCCATATTGGGTATTTATACTTGTATCACTATATGCACAGAATATTTAGGATCTATTTTCCATTTCATGCAATCTCAGAGTAGCATAACAAAAAACATGCTAACCGACCTGTTGAGTTGAATAGGAATTAGTATCTAAATTTTTGGAGTTTAGAAGTATCAGGAGTAAGTTTGACAATTCAATGACAATACATGATACTTGACTAAGTCATCTCATTTTGATTAAATTTTACTGTGTTGGTATGGTGCATTCTATGTGCCCTTGTGGCTTTGGATTATATTGTAGGTATTGAATATTAAAGAGATATTTAGTGGAATTCATCATGCATTTTTGAAAATAGTTTAAAAGTGTTAAACTAAAAATTTTCAAAAGGTCTCTAATTTTTTCAATCAAATTCAGTTGTAGAATCATATCTAATAAATAAGGCCCACACCATATTTTACAATCATGCCATACCAAATGAGTTCACTGAATAGTATGATCCATTTAAAGAATGATTATTTGCTCCAAACTGTTTTGCTTACAGAATGTAGGTCAACGCTAGTTAAAATACAAACACATGCACACACACATATACACACGATGTGACCAATTTGTTTTGGTGAGGACAATTTGAAATTTGTGTATGTATGTATACTTGCATATTTTCTTCTTTCAATGCTAATAAGCAACTGGTACAGTTCCAAATGAAAGTCAGTATCTACACAATATGTTAATATATAATACTATATCTGTTGAAATTTCCAAAAGGTAAGTAAATATCAATTTAGTGTTTCAAAGATAAAGTAATTTGTACGTATCCAGAATATCCCAATCTTGTCTTTCATAACTTATTTTTCTAAGATTTTCATTTCTGTTTTTGTTTTCTAAAAAGTCATTCCATTTCAACTACTTTGTAATGATGAATTTAGAACTTATAGAGACTATATAAACAAACATAATGGCAAATAAAGTCTAAGAAAATTACATTTTTATTTTGGGTGGATGATAATCAGGTATTTTTAATCAGACAGAGAGAAAATTCTGTACTCATATAACATGTTACATTCTGAGCTGAGTTGCAACAAAGAGTACCAGTAGGAAAGAATTACACTCTTCTCTGGTAAACATAGTAATTAATATCTCCTGCAGAATAGCTAACAAATTCACAGTCTCAGTGGTGAAAAACCATTATCAAAATTAGGGAAAAGAAACCAATCAAATTTAACAGTCACAGAAACAAATATAATATTGACTTTATTTTAGTAGCAAATGTAATCCTTGGTTCTTTCTTCCTGGGATCTAGTGATATGTTTAGAAAAGTATATTTGCAAATGTATTAAATATTTTGGGATATCCATTTCTTTATTGATATATAAACACAATTATTCTTAGAATCAATTAAAACATTTTTAAGTATTTTATTCATCAATCAAAATGGAAATTAGGGAGAAGGCTAACTGCCTATAATAAATAGTAGCTGAAATTGTATCTATAAATCATACCTAAGAAAAGAAAGATTGAATGCTCCTTGGACTAAGTTTTTTTGTCCTTAATGAGTCCCTGTAGGGGATGCATAAGATAAACTTGATGTGGATACTGAATCCTTTCTGTGAATAAATAATATGTTTCATTTTTATGGACACTCTCCAGCAGAAATATATAAGCACAAAATCACCAGCAAATAATCCAGCAAAAATGAGAATTTAATGTGTCAGTATAATATAGAGAGAGTATGAAAACAGGTAAAAGTTATTTAAATTTCTTCCTTCTCTTATTCTCTTTTCAGATTCATTAATAAATGGGCTGTGCACCTTCAAGTTCATTGCCTCTACCCAACTCTGCAAATGGCTGATTACATATTCCAGTCTTGTTCTGTGCATTTAGAAGAGAATCCAGTTGCCTTGATACCATAAAATCAGATTACCCAAATAATTGGGATCAAAAAGCTCTTTATGAAAAATAAATGCCCTTACTATGTTATTACCCTGTGCAATGAGCTAAAGTATTTTCATATATTTCTGTTTAGTTATATAAAGTGAGAAAGCCATTTAACGAATATTTGGGGACATTGAGATAAAGAGCTTAAACTTCAGCAGGATGCCAAGGAACAGCTTGGGGAAGACCTATATGATCACAATCTGCATCAACACCTTCAATTAGCACTGAAAAACTGAAAATCTAAGAGGAAAATGTCGTCATGTGCAAATTCACTAGATTTCTCTCCCTAAACCATTTCTTAAAAGAAATTCAAGACACAACCTCTAAAATTTCTTCAAAGTAGCATAGATATTTCTGGGGTACTGGTGGGAACAGCAAAAAAAAATGGTCTTCAATGGACATTAATTTCAGGCCTACTCATTCAATTCAAAGCAAGGAGTTAGCTTCTGAGAGGAGGATAACTTTAAGAAGGAATGCTTGGGGCAAAACACCAATGGTTATATATTCTAATATAAAATTTAACACAGGGAACAGATCATTTTTAATATGCTCTTTGCTGAACTGCAAGATTATTTTGAAATTTATTATTCACAAAATAAAAGGTATATCAATAAATAGTTACAAAAGATATTCAGATAGTGAAAATTTTATTAAAATTTATATATGTAAACAAGCCATTAAAATATACTACAATAAAAAAGGACAAAAGTAATAGGCTAATATATATATATATATTTTTTTTTGTTGTTGTTGTTGTTATTGCTAAGGAAGAGTTGCCCTGAGCTAACAGCCATGTCAATCTTCCTCTATTCTGTATGTGAGTCACTGCCACAACATGGCCAGCAATTAGTAGCGTAGGTCCGCACATGGGAACCGAACCTGGGTAGCCAAAAGAGAGTGTGCTGAACCTTACCACCAGGCCACAGGGCAAGTCCCATAATATTTTTTAACTATATGAATGTATTTGTGTTTTTCCTTTTAAATAGAGTGTATTTTTTACAGCAGTTTAAAGTTCATAGCACAGTTGAACATAAAGTCCAGAGAGTTCTCGAGTGCCCCTGCCCTGCTTCTAATGCTTACAGCCCCCCATCAATGTTGCACACCCAAGTGGTCCATTTCTTACAATTGATGAACCTACACTGACACAACGACATCATCACCCAAAGTCCATACTTTACCTTAGGGTTCACTCTTGGTGTTGCACATTCGATGAGTTTCACCAGACATATAATGACATGTTGTAGTGTCAGTGCCTGACAATTAGCTTTTTAGATTCTAATGTAAGTGCCTGACATTAAGTTTTTGATTGCCGAGGCAGCCATTTCAAATAAGCATATTGCCAGCTACACAACTACATGAATAGCCAGGCTGTCCCACCCGTGAAATTGCCCCTTTAGAACGCCCTGGGTGACCTAGATAACTGACCGCTGAGTGACCCTGCTTTTCCCTTCTTGTGCTTTAATTCTCATTCTTATGTTTAAAATTTGCCAATAAAGAGTGAACTCAAGAAATCCCAGGCACCCCACTCTCCACCCAAACAAAGATAAAACTCTAGGTCCTCCCACACTCTCTACCTGCGACATTACTGTGTGGCTCTGGGGATACCATGTGCCCTTCAGCACCTGTGAATAATAAATACTCCATCTTTTCAAAGTTCCCTGATGGTTGTTGCTGACATCCATCTTGCAATCATCATAAGAGAGCCACAACATTTGCTCCAGTCTGGGAAGTATCTGTTCACCACAAGTATACAGCCCAATGAGTGCCTCAGGCAGTCCTAGCCAATGGAATCACTATTGATAGACTGAAACCAACATAAATCACACGTCCAACGTCATAGTATCATAGACAGCATTTTAACTGCCCTAAAAATCCTCTGTGCTTAGCTTATTTATCTCTCTGCACCCCCTCCCACCCCTGGCAACTGCTAATTTTCCATTGTCTCCATAGTTTTGCCTTTTCCAGCATGTCATATAGTTGGAATCCTGTGCTATGTAGCCTTTTCAGATCGACTTCTTTCACTTTGTATGTGCATTAGATTTCCTTTGTGTCTTTTCATGTCGTGATAGTTCATTTCTTTTTATTGCTGAATAACATTCCACTGTCTGATGTACCACAGTTTGTCCATTTACCTACTGAAGTACATCTTCGTTGCTTCCAAGTTTGGGCAATTATGAATAAAGCTGTTAAAAACATCCACGTGCAGGTTTTTGGGTGGACATAAGTTTTCAACTGCTTTGGGTAAACACTAGGAGCATGATTGCTGGATCATATGGAAAGAGTATGTTTAGTTTTGTAAGAAACCACTAAACTGTCTTTCAAAGTGGCTGTACCATTTTGCATTCTCACCGGCAATGAAGAAGCATTCCTGTTGTTCCACATACTTGCCAGCATTTGGTGTTATCAGTGTTTGAGATTTTGGCTAGTCTGATAGACATGTAATAGCATCCCGTTGTTGCTTTACTTTGCATTTCTCTGATGACAAATGACATGGAGCATCTTTTGATATTCTTATTTGTCATCTGTATATCTTCTCTGGTGAGGTGTCTGTTAAGGTCTTTGACCCATTTTTCAGCCAGGTTGTTTGTTTTCTTAATGTTGATTTCTAAGAGTTCTTTGTATATTTTGGATAACAGTCCTTTATGATGCATTTTTTGCATTAATGTATTTTTTGAAAGGAGGGAAAATATACCAGATGAAATACTCCCAATAGTAATTCTTCTCCCAAGTTTAAGGAAGAATCTGCACAGAGTGACAATAGAAGTAACTCAAATCTTGTTTCTTCCTGTTTACAATCACTGTGCTCTCATGATTTATTTTAAACCTGCTTTTAAACATAGGAAAATGTAAGTATATGGTGGTTGCAGACAAGACTGGCACCCCTAAATTAATTTGATTGATTTTGAACCACAACAAACTTAACTCTTGAAACCAATTTGTGTAGCTGAACTGCTTGAATAGAGTTTGACTATATAACTAAGAGTTTTCAGAATTAACTTCTATGTAGAATGCAAAGATCATTAAAAGGGGTAATAAAAATGACAATTTGCAAATTGCATATTTATCATATTATTAAAACTCAATGATAACTGCAGAAGTTGCCTTGACTTTAAACTGAAAAAGAACATTTTCTCAGAGAAATATTGTGTCATGGACATTAATTAGAATTTCCAGTGCATGGTAATGAAGAAAGAAGTAGACTTTTAGCCAGTTTTATTATTATTTTGAAATTTTCTACAGAGAACGTCTCATCCCTCTTATTGCTTACACCCAGTACCGACTGCTTCCTCTATAATCTTCAGTAGATTTATTCATCATAGAACTATACGCGCTCTCACACCTCAACATCTTCCTACAGAGACAATGCATAGTAACAAGAATTCATTGGGAATGAGCAGTTTGGTTAGGTATCTCTAAGTAGAAATATTTTCAGAAATATTTTAAATGGTTCCAAGAATTTTCTTTAGACATTTTGTATTTCCCCCTTTTTTTCTTTATCTATTGTTGTTCAATGAAGTTGACAGCAGACAAATGCAGATATCTGTTTCACAGGGTGTTATGAGCTGAAAGTTTGTGTGCCCCCAAACTCATATGTTGAATCTTTACTCCCAACGTGATGGTATGAGAAGGTGGAACCTTTGGGAAGTGATTAGGTCCTGAAGGTGGAGCCCTCATGAATGGGATTAGTGCCCTTCAAAAAGAGACCTCAGGGAGCTCTCTCACTCATTCCACCATGAAAGCACACAGTGAGAAGCCTGCTGTAGATGAACCAGGAAGCAGTTCCTCGCCAGACACCAAATCTGAGAGTGCCTTGATCTTGGACTCCCCCGCCTCCAGAACTGTGAGAAATAAATTGTTTAAGCCACCCAGTCTATGATATTTTAGCTACAGCTGTAGCAGCCTGAGTGGATTAAGGCACAAGTTTTTGTTTGTTTGCTGAGTTTTGGTTTTTTGTGCGAGGAGAGAAAAAATCACTTTCTTTGGAAAAGAATTTGATCTGATGACATAAAATTACTTCTGATTATTTGAAGTGCCCAAACACAGTCTCATCAAGAAATTAAGCTCACTCTCCTTCTTCCAAGGATGGAGAACTATCTCCCAGGGAGTGAAAGTAAACTGAGAAAAGTTCAATTAGGCTTCAGTTTTTTGTCTTTATACAACAACATAAGCAAACACATAGATTCTCCAAGAACTGTTTAATACGTTTTTCTAAAAGTTCTCCTAATTCATTTATTCATCAAATATGGCTCAGGGCCTATATTATTGCTTCATTTATTATTCATTTTTACTTTTTATATTTTCCCACATCTTTACTTAAAATTTGGTCTTGGATATTATGAACACATATTGTTATAATTTACTCAATGCGATAACTGTGATCTTTACCATGTAGAGTTGTGGGGTGAGATCTTTTATGCTCAGGCAGGCTGCAAGAGTAGACTCTGGACCCTGACAAAATGCCTGGATTTGACCCCTCCTCATAAGAGTTATATAACCTTGGGCAAATTATTCTACTTCGTTATGACTCAGTTTACTCATCAAAAAATGGGGTAAAAGTAGTCATACCAACCTCACATGCTCATAGTGAGAAATTAGTCTAATTAAAGTTCAGGAAAGTACATGGCATATAGTAAGTTCTCAATAAATGCTAGCCCATCTGATGGTCAATCCACTATAATCAGACTCAGCTTCATCACACAACCAAAAATTGCTAAATGAAAAGAATATTCATCAGTTGTTGTCTCACGTGACCCTTCACCTATTTTTGACCATGTCAAACACTTTGTTTTTTTAAAGATTGGTACCTGAGCTAACAACTGTTGCCAATCTTCTTTTTTTTTTTTTTCCTGCTTTATCTTCCCAAACCCCCCCGTACACAGTTGAATATCTTAGTTGCGGGTCTCTCTAGTTGTGGGATGTGGGACACCGCCTCAACGTGGCCTGACGAGCGGTGCCACGTCTGCGCCCAGGATCCAAACCCTGGGCCACCACAGCAGAGCGCTCGAACTTACCCACTCAGCCACGGAGCCGGCCCCTCAAACACTTTCTTGAAGCACATTTTCCCCTTGGCTTACATAACATAGCTTTCTCCTGGTTTTTCTTCCACCTGTTATCACATCCTTTGGCCTCTGCTACAGAGTCCTATATTTTGGGGGTTGTGGTTTATTTAAATGTATATATTTCTAAGTGTTCAGTTCTCTGTGTTTTTTCTCATTCTTCACATTTCTTCTGGCTCACTTGTCATGGTGTGTGCTGAAGTTTCCCAAATCCATATCTAGATCTCAGATTAGTTCTCTGAACTTTAGGTCCATGTATGGCTCTGCCTACTTGGTCTCTAAGTCTGGATCTCTACTCAGTAAGTCCGGAAATGAGCTAGTCATCTCTATCTTCAGCAAGGCATTTCCGTCCTTGCTTTTCTTCTAGGAAAATGGCATCATTAGCTGACAGATTGCTCAAGCCAGGAAACTTGGACTCATCCTTTACTTGATTCTGCCTCCCCAAACCTAATAAATTACTTTCCCTCTGTTGACGTTATTTCTTAAATATCGTTTGTACCCATAAACTTCTCTCCATCTCCATGACCAAGTCTAAGCATGGTCCCTGCCGGTTCTCATCTGGATTGTCATAGAATAACTGGTCTTCCTGCCCCAAACATTTTTTACTCTTCTCTCCATATTATAGCAATGTAGCCAAAGCATAATTTCATGCGTAAATCAGGGTTAAAAATGCTCAAAATACTATAAGAGATCTCTAATACTTCTAGGATAAAGTTCATAGTTTTTAATGTAACTTATGATGAAGGTGTGCTTGATTATGTGCTCCATACATAATTTTTATATAAATAAGTTAATACATATTTTCACACATTAACCATTCAGTTCTCACATTCTGTGAATCTTTTCCGTATTTTATATTTTATTCCTTCTTCTCATTGATTTGCAAATTATATGATATATTTTTTATGGCAGTATTAGACGGTATAAAATTGTTTTGTAGCTATTGCCCATCTTATAATTCTTGAAATATTTTTTGAACAAAAGTCTTTCATTCTAATGTCAAATCAATCAAATTTTCACCTTCACTTTCGTATGTCTATGTGTTAGTTTGAGAACACTTTCTCTAGTCTACATTTACAAAGGTATTTTTCTTCATTTTAAACTTTTTGTTTACCTCTTACACTATACATATTACCTTATTTAAAAAAATATTTTTTTGAAGAGGATTAGCCCTGAGCTAATATCTACCACCAATCCTCCTCTTTTTTGCTGGGGAAGACTGGCCCTGAGCTAGCATCCATGCCCATCTTCCTCTACTTTATATGTGGGATGCCTACCAAAGCATGGCTTGACAAACAGTGCATAGGTCTGTACCCAGGATCCCAACTGGCGAACCCTGGGCCACCGAAGCAGAACGTGAGAACTTAACTGCTGTGACACGGACCAGCCCCATTTAAAAAAAATTTTAAGTTGATTATTCTAATGCAGAAGAATGCTAGTAATTTTGTAAGTTACTTTTGTATCTCATTACGGTGTTGAATTATATCAATTTTTTGTTGCTTATATTGGATTTTACATGAATATGACCATATCATTAGTATTTAATACTATTTCTGTCTCTTTTCTTCTAATTCTTTAATTTGAGTCATTATAAACAACCTTATTAAGGCAATTTACACATAATATAATCACTCACTTTAAGCAGTACAGTTTCATGAGCTTCAATAAATATATGTAGTCATATAACCACCATAATACATGACTATAGAACATTTCTACCACTGCAAAAAAAGGTTTCCTTGTGATCCTTTGCTTTTAATATTCTCTCTATACTCCTGGTTCCAGGTAGTCATTGACCAGCTTTTTATCACTATACTTTTGCCTTTTCTAGAATTATGTGTAAATGGAGTCATATAGGTTGCAGTCTTTTGCACATGGAGTCTCTCATTTAGCATGATTATAGCAGAGTATGTTTCCTTTGCTATGCTTCATCTAGCTTCTATATTTAACAGACGATGAACATTTGAGTTGTTTAAAATTTTTGACTACTACTAGTAATGCAGCTATGATCATTTGCACCCAATTATTTTTGTGGACATATTTTTGACTTTTTGTCAATGATTTCCTAGGAGTAGAATAGCTAGGTCATATAAAAAGTGTATATTTAATTGATAAGAAACTGTCAAGCTGTTTGCACACATAGCTACAAGAGTTCCAGTTGTTCCACAACCTTAATATTACTTTAGATCATCCATCTTTTAAAATTGTAGCCATTTTCACAGATGTGCCATTGTATCTGAATGCTTATTAATTTTGAATTCGTGGTGACTATTTTTAGTGAGACACATTTCATGTGTTTATTGCCAATTAATTTTCCAACTTGTTTAAATCAAAACTCTCCCAATTTGTATTCATTTATTTGTCTTCTTCTTACTGAGCTTTATAATTATAAATTTTGTACTTGGTACTTAGATATATGTTAGCAAAATTTTCTTGTGTGCTGTATTTCACTTTTTCATTTTCATAATGGTTTACTTTCAACAAGATGTTTAAATGTTGATGACGCCTTATATATTTATTTTTCCTTTATGGGTCATGTTTTTTGTCTTGTGTAAGAAATCTTTGCCCACCATAAGGTCACCAAATTTTGTTCTATCTTTGATTACAGAAATCTAATGGTTTTAGCTCTTACATTTTGAGGGAACTTTTGTTAACTCATATGGCTTGAGTTAAGAGATAAAGTTTATTTGCATCCTATGAATATCCAATAGTTTCAGCCACATTTTTTTACAAAAAGATCATTTCCACCTTAGCACTTTTGTCAAAGATCAATAGAGCAAAGAAGTGCGGGTCACTGAAGAATGGTCCATTGATCTATATATCCGGCATTAGGCCAATACAACATTGTCTTTCTTACTGTAGACTAATAGTATTGGCTCTCAACTGAGAACAGATTTTCTCCCTAGGGATCATTTGGCAATGTTTGGGGACATTTTTGGTTGTCACAATTGAGGAGTGGGTTGGAGGAGGAGGTCTAGTTGGTAGAGGCCAAGGATGCTGCAAACCATCCCAAAATGCATAGGTCAGTCCCTCACGACAAAGAAGTATCTGGCCTCAAATGTTTTTAACATCAAACTTCCTAATCTCTGCTTTATTATAAATCTTGAGATCAAACAATACATGTTGTAATCTTTCTTCTAATGTTTCCAACTTGTATTTGTTTTTGTAAGTCAGAATTTAGATAACTTCTTTAAAAGGCCAGAGAATTAATGCTTGTGGGACATATGATTTCTGTTGTGCCTACTCAATTCTGCTGGCATAGCATAAAATACATAAATTCATGGATAGGATTATTTTCCAAAAAAACTTTGCTTAAATAGTGGGTAATCATCTAGACTTTATTCCTGGGCCATAGTTTGCCATTCCTTGTTCTAAGTTATTTTCATTTCCATGAAGATTTTAGAATAAACTTTTAAGTTTCCATAAAAAGCCAACTGAGATTTTGATTATGAATGAATTGAGTCTATAAGTCAATTTGAGGAAACTGATATCTTAAAAAATAATGTCTTCTAATTTATGAATTTGTTTTATGAGCCTATTTATTTAAGTCTTCTTTAATGTCTTTCATCAATGTTGTAGAGTTCCAGTGTGCAGGGTTTGTGGGTATTTCATGAAATGTTGCTCATTTTCTAGCTTTTTAGTTGTAATGTTTTCAGCTGGCCAACTCCTGACAACTAGGAGGAAAATAGTGACTTGTTCATGAAGTGGAATCTGGATAGTGAACCACAGTATCCACTGGAGATTAAAATTAAAAAAAAAAAAAAACCCTATTTACTGCAGAATCTTCATATCCTATAAATAATTATTAAAGAATAACATTTATATCTGTTAAAGGTAAGATGAGGGCACACAGTGCACACAAGGCCATCAATTCTGACACCAATGGCAAGTTCAGAGACTTCCCCCATCCCCCTCAGATTTGATAATTCTCTAGAAGGGCTTACAGAATTTACCAAAAGCTGTTATATTCATGGTATGGTTTATTGCAGGAAAAGGATACTGGTTAAATCTGCCAAGGGAAGAAGCACATAGGTCAGAGTCCAGGAAATGTATCAACTATGGAGCTTCTGGTGTCCTCTCCCCATGGAGACATGAACAGTGTTATCTTCCTAACGTTGATTTGTGACAATGCACAGAGCATATGGCCAAACAGGAAGCTCACACAAGCCTGGAATCTTTATTAGGGCTCCCTGATGTAGGCATGTTTCACTGTCCACGTGGCATATCTCAGTCTTCAGCCTCTCAGGAGATGGAACTGACACTGCATGACCCAAATCTCCAGCCTAATTCACACTGTTGGAAAGCCCAAGGTCCCCACCCTAAATCACATTGTTACCATCTGGTTGGCCAAAGATCCCAGACAAACAAAGCTACTCTTATCAGGCATGAGATTCCAAAGGCTTAGAATTCACATCCCATAAGTCAAGGCCAAAGGCCAGACCTCTTTTTGAATAAGGTTAAGTTCTTCACTATACTAAGGTATATTTAATAATTAAGATTATGTTTAATAATAAGCCTCCTATAGTAGTTAAATGAAGTCTGTTGGCACATGGTATTTTCCATATTACTATGGAAACAAAATTAATACGTTCACTCAACAAATATTTATGGCGTACTTATTAAATTCCAGTGATTGCTTTGGGTGCTATGGGTAGGAAGATAAACAAAATAGAAAGTTTCCATTGTCTAAAGGAACTTGCATTTTTATTAGAATAGAAAATGAACAAATAAGCTAATTTTTGGAATGCCTACTATTTAGATACAATTCTAGACCCTGGAGATATGGCAGCAGATAAACAAACAAAAAACAAAACAAAAACCTCTGCTGACCTCATGGAGCTTATCTTCTCATGGAGAAGACAAATAATATATGTTATTACATAAGTAACTGAAAACAAAAGAAAGCATGGCAAGGGACATTCAGAATACCATTTAAACTAGGCTGGGCAGATAAGATGCCACTGAAGATCAAAGGTTTATATGAAGACCTGAATGAAAGGAAGGTGAGCATCATTAAGGAAAATCTTCTAATCAGATAGCTGAAGAGAAACAAGCTTGGAATATTTGAAGAACAGCGGGAAGTTCAAGAGGCTAAAAGGAATAGAAGAGGAGATAGGGACAAAAATGATGTAGCAGTAGGTAATTCCTGGAAGGCCACATTAAAGACTTTTTCTCTTAGGTGTGTTAAAAGGTCATTGGTGAATTTTGAGCAGGGCAAAGATGGGATTGGATAGATGCTTTAAAAGGATCACTCAGATTCTTATGCTGAAAATAGAATATAACTAAGGAACAGTAATCAACAGAGAGCCTGGTTAGGAAATTATTGCAGTATCCTAGGAAAAAGTTGATTACGGGTTCAAACTAAATTAGTAGCAGTCAAGTAGTTATAAGTGTATGGATTTGAGATCTATTTTGATCATAGAGGCAACAGGATTTGCTGATGAATTGGATACAGAGTATAAGATAAGAAGAGGAATTGAAGATAAAGCTAAGCAACAGTATGCATAAATAAATGTTTAAGAAGTTGTTCTCCAAAAATATGCATGTGTGTACACATATATGTACATGTATAGATACATATATGTAAATATGCCATAAATTTTGTGATGCAAAGTGTTTGTAGTAGTTTCCAAATAATAAGGTATAAAATACTCTTTATTATAAATTTCATATAACGAATTAATTCAATCAGGATGTTTTTGATTATTTTTTTTTTGCCATAACCTTGAATCTGTAGGCAACCTATGATTGCAATTCAATCATGATTTGACAGATGGAGTCGCATCAGAATTCACTAACACTTTTTCCAACAAAAGAATTGTTAGTAAATATGATATGTGATCTACTGTTCATTTCTCACCCATGAACTAATTATAGTCATTGAACTGAAATGTCTATCAGCTTCTATACTGATTGCAATCATGTTGTCATTTTAGCTGCTTATATAGTTGCAGATTTTGGAACATGGTTTGAGTCTCCATTATTTAATAATGTCTTCTTTTAAAAATTTGCTCACAAAATTCCCCCATAATAATAAGTTCTCATGAATCAGTATTGGTCAGCTCTATCATATCTTGATTCCAACATTCTGGCTTGAGCAACTCCACATATGGTGGCATCATTTCTTAAAATGGTGAAATAACAAGATTGGTGGGCAGTGGGTATTAAGAACTTATTTGGGACGTTTTAGTTGCAATTGTCTATTAGACTTGCTTCTAACTTACAATTGGCTATTAACAGAATACCATAATTTGGGTGGCTTAAACAACAAAAACAATTTATTTTCTCACAGTTCTGGAGCTTGAAAGTCTGAGATCAAAGTGCTGGCAGGGTTGGTTTTTAGTAAGGCCTTTCTTTGTGACTTGCAGATGTCCACCTCCTTGCTGTGTCCTCACATCGTCTTTTTTCTGTGCACACATAGAGGTCTCTGTTGTCTCTTCCTCTTCTGATAAGAACACTGGTCCTATTGGATTGAAGCCTCCCCCTAATATCTTATTTAACATCAATTACTTCTTTAAAGGCCCTATCTCCAAATATAGTCTCATTGGGGGTTAAGGCTTCAACATATAAATTTTGGGGAGACAATTCAGTCCATGACAAGGGTACCTTGCTAAGATTTTCCAAGATTCTTATATCTATATAGCGTATTCTCTCTCTTAAAATCACCATCATGTGTCATTTAATGACAGGGAAATGGTCTAAGAAATGCATCGTTAAGTGATTTTGTCATTGCATGAACGTCATAGAGTGCACTGACACAAACCTAGATGATACAGCCTACTATACACCTAGGATATATGGTACTAATCTTACAGGACTACCATTGTATACATGATATGTCATTGACTGAAACATCCTTATGTCATACAACTGTATATGGAATGGAAATTCTATATTCTATATAAGTATTATAGAATTAGAATATCTAAAATGAAAGAAATATCAGCAATCATCTAGTCTAGGTGTCAGCAAGCTATGTCATATGACACAAATCCAAATTTATTTGGTAAATTGCATCTTATTGGAACACAGCATGCCCATTTTTTGTGTCTTTACAACCGCTTTTGGGCTACAAGAGTTGAGTACTTGCAACAGGTAGCTTATGACCCACAAATCTTAAAATATTTACTATCTAGCCTTTTACAGACAAAGTTTACAAATAATTCATAAGACTTGGTTTACAGAAAAGGAAACTGAAGTTTGGATATGTTAATTAAACGCATTGAAGTTGATGATACCAATCTCCAGGACGGGCCTGGATGAGCCTCACCTCCTGGCATTCTTGCATTGTGTAGACTCCTTCCACATTGAATCAGGGCTGGCCTGTGTGAACCACAGATTACGATATTATAAATGATTTCTTTTAAGACACTTAGGTTTTGGAGCGATTTGATACATATTAGACAGCTAATAGAACGTCAGAAAAACTTTGCTCTTAAATAAATCCATGAAGTAGAAGAAGAAAAAAGACCACAAAGATTACTTTTCTGTGTTTTATATTTGTCCTTATGATTTAAACTAGATTACACAATTCAGGTAAAAATCTGCTTTTGAATTTAACTAAAAGTATGCTGAAATTTTTACTCAGAGTTTCTTCACCTTACTTTGAAAACTGAGACATGAAAATAATTTTTATTAATCAATATTCGTTAATTAAGTACTCTATTTAGTAATGTGAAATAATTGAAGGAGAATATAACATGGTTCTTCAAGCAAGGGACTGGTGTTATACCTAGAAGTACATTTGGAAGTTTTATAATGATGGATTTTAATTCATTTTCCTAGTCACAGTTTCCAATAGGCTTAAAAAAAACAAATATTTTAAGTTAAAAGATCTTAATTGCACAAAACAGCATTAAATTTAGTCACCTAAACCTTTTAACAACTTGATTGAAACAGAATTTTTCTCTATGTTTAATTAGATTTAGAGACAAGATTAATTTATATTACCCAGTACACAACACTTGCTCAGTAAAAGTTGATTTTGGCAATGAGAGAATCATTCATTAAACTCATGTAAAAAAGATAAAACTATGCATATTCTGTTGATTTTCTATTCTTTTGATTTTGGGGGAAGAGGATAGTGGTAAATAAATTAAATTATAAAAAAAAAATTTACAAAGACTTATATATACTTATTAAACTATTCCACAAACTTAATCCTACAGTTGTTTCGCAAAGCTCAAAATTACTTCAAAATTCTGGAATTAAGGAATCTATGAATCAGATATTTTTACTCTGTGTAAAAGATTAGATGGTGAAATATACGCACTTGCTTTTGCAACTTATTTTTAATAGATTTTCAAAATAGCTTGGGTCTCTAGTTCTCTTAGCTTGGGCTACATATTTAGAATAATTTATTAATTCCACCTCCTCCTTCAAAAAGTATTATGGAACTCCTACTCTGTGTAAGACATCACACTGTGCTCCGTGGACGATTCAATCATAAATAAGAAGTGATTCTGGCTCTCAAATATGGTCTATTGAGAGGAGTAAAACATGAACACAAATAACTCAAAGATGGTAGAAAGTAATCAGAGCCTTTAAGCAGCTATAGATTAAGTTCTATCAGCGCACAGATGAAGAAAGTAATTCTAGTCAGTTAGTGATGGAAAAGTCATAGAGGAGGTGTGTCATTTCAGTTTTAGGATATGTTGGGTTTGAAAATGTGGAGTTGGGGAAATGGAGAAATGTGGGACCAACAAATGTTTTGAAGAAAAGCATAAATAAAGGCATGTTGGTAGAAGCAATCATGGAGGATAAGCAGAGGTGATCAGGCAACTTAGTTTGCCCTGATAAATGTAGTTATCAACTGTGGACAAATATTAGGAATCCATTATCGCTCTAAAGAGTTTTCTCACCTTCTAAAGTATATTAGAACAATGTCATTATTTGAGCTGAGTTTCAAGGAGTTTACTAGGTATTTCAGTAAGGAAGAATAGGCAATATGGAATACACCTAAAGTGCTTTTTATGATAATCCAGGCAAGAAGAAACAAATCTGAACTAGGAGCTTACAATAGAAACAAACAGAAGGGGGCCAGATCCAGAAATAATTGTCTATGTTAAAATCTTTCTTTTTTCTTTCTTTCTTTCTCTTTCTTTCCTTCTTTCCTTCTTTCCTTCTTTCCTTCTTTCTTTCTTTCTTTCTTTCTTTCTTTCTTTCTTTCTTTCTTTCTTTCTTTCTTTCTTTCTTTCTTTCTTTCTTTCTTTCTTTCTTTCTTTTTCTTTCCTCCCTCCCTCCCTCCCTTCTTTACTTCTTTCCTTTTTTCTTTCTTTCTGAGGAAGATCAGCCCTGAGCTAACATCTGTCCAATCTTCCTCTATTTTGTATGTGGGATGCCACCACAGCATGGCTTGATGAGCGGTGTGTAGGTCCACGCCTGGGATCTGAACCAATGAATCCCAGGTCACCAAAGCAGAGCACGTAAACTTAACCACTACAACCAGAGGCTGACCCCCTAAAATATTTATTTTTAGTGACTAAGTTGTCAAGGATATGGATACAATACACAAAATAATTCACATTTTTATATAAAAAGTCAGCTGATACAGTTTTTTGAGTATTAATGAGTTTTGGCTTATTTCAACAGAAGAAAGTTTCAAAGCTCATTACACTAAGATTTGTGAAGAACGCCAAAAAAGTAAGATAGATATCTTTTAAGGACTTCTCAATGTAAAGGTGGGTAGGCATGAAGGGAGAGAGCAGCCACATCCACCAGGAGGATGGAGCCTTCTCAAACTACAGGTGTGAGCAGAACGTCTCATCCAGGTGGATCTGAGAATTACTGCAGCACAGCACAGATGAGTGGAGATTTGTGGCCGGGATGGGGTGCAGCAGGCTTGCAATGAAATGTTTTTAAGCACTTCCTCTTGCTGTGCTTGAGTCTGTAGATGATGAGTTCTTTTTGTTTTAAGCATAGTTTCTACAAATTCAAAGTAAAAAATGTCCTGATTAAAAAATGCGTTTCTAATATGCATTTGGGATTGATCAAAAATTTGTTTCAATTTATTAAAACATAGGATGGCCACGAATAAGACAATTTAGAAAATAGTCAATATCCGATATGCCTTTGTCTTTGGATAGTTTGACTTGCCTTTGGATATGAAAGAACTGGATGTTTTGAAAAGCTAACATAATATTTAAAACAATTTATAATAAAGCTTTAAAAATACGCAAATAAAGTGGGCCTTTGTCCAACAGCCCCTTTATTTCCCTGTTAAACAAGTCCCCTTTGATCAATCAAAAAGATGTTATCGGCTTATTACCTTTGTGGAAAGCAACATCTTTACCAAACTAAAGAAGGGAAAAAAAGGAAATGACAGTGAGGAAGAGAGGGAAAGTGCATGGAGGGAAGAGTGAGAGAGAGGAAAGAAAGAAATTGTTTTTTCTCCTTTCATGTCTCTTTTCTGAAAGTTGCTTGTGAATGGCTAAACTAGGCCTGAGTAAATGTAAACAACTAGATGTCTTCCAGGCATGTAGAAGATTCACTGAATTATTCATTTTTATCTTTGTTTTGTATTTCAAAGGTAAAATTTAAATATATTGAGTCCCATGTTCTTCCTATCAAACTCCCGATAAATGTTCTTTTTAGTTCAGGAAAAAGAGTAAAAAGACAGAAAGATAAGATAAAGAAGTTAATTAAAAAGAAAAAATCTACTTTAACATTTGTAATCCAGCTTTGCCAAATTGAGTCTAATGTATTTTAAAATTAACAAAATGGAAAGGAAAACATAGATTATAAACTGTTTAAAATTTAGAATGATATTGTGTGAGAATAAACAAAATATTTTGTACTTTCAAGGTTAATGTAGTCTTTTCATGTAGGCTAAAAAGTATCAGCCAAGAGACAGCCAATTCCAAAATTTGAATTAAGATTGTTACAAAATTGGGGTGCTCTTGCCTGATGCACATAAAAAAAAGCCAATTATTACGGCACCAGCATTTGGGAAAAGAAATCAGCTTTATTGCTAGATTGATCTGCAAGGAGACAGGGGCCTATGCTCTCATATCTGTCTCCCCAGTCTAGGGCTTGGGGCACAATTTATGGGATGAAGGGCAGGGTGGTCTGAAGTGTGGAGATAGATGGTTGGAGGTAAGGAGAAGTGAGGTAATTGATGATCTGCACAAACATAGTCAAGCTTTATGGCTCTTCATAGGATGCATGTTCACAAAATGGTAGTGTTACCATGATCTGAGGATGCAGTTTTTAGCCCTTTGACTTCAAAAAGGTCACTTCTCAGACATTTTCATAGGCATAGTTGATGAGTTGGTGATCTCAAGTGGCCTGAACTGGACAAGGGGGTCTAGTTACTAAAAAAACACTCTTAATTACTCTGTTGATAAGATGGGGTCAATTGAACTGGTCCTAGAGGGTGCGTGGTTATAATTGTCCCTTTTAAAAGCCCATACTCAAATCACCTGTGATTGTTCCATTAAGCTAATTTATATTTTCTGAGCTGTAATGTGGATACTTACAATTTGAAACACATTAGGTATATCACACATGTATATCTTATATCCTGTAGCTACTGATTTTCATAAAATGTGAAAAATGAGCAAGGCAAACAGATAAGGTTACTTTTAAGAAATTGAGAATAGGAATAAAAATGAAAATCTCCCATTTTTTTATGTTAATATAAGAAAAATGTAATAAAAAGTAGGATATTGATTGGAATCTCTCCCCTCAGCATTATTCTACTACTGGGACATATATTAATTTTTCCATTGTAGGTATTTAGGTATTTCTAAATATTAGTCTGAGTTTGAATGGTTTTTTTGCAGAGTTGAATTGCAGAAACTTTCTTTTTACTTGAAATTTCTGTAAGTGCTTAATTTCTAGATGAACTAGATTTCTGTACAAATAATAAATTTAAAATGTGTCTGTCAAAATGTGTCTGCAAATTTTATGTCACAGTCATGAAACAGATTTTCCGAGAAAGTCTGGTGGTGATACTGAACCTCTTAATCTCAAGTCTGTGTGCCCCACTGCAATAAGCCAATCGCTGAGACATCAGTGCTTGGAGATGGAGAAAGCTTTATTTAAATTGGCCAAAACAAGAAGGTGGGAGGATAGGTTCTCTCAAATCCACCTTAACAAAAGACGAAAACAGAGGTTTTATAGAGCTAAGGAGCTTGGGAGGAGGAGTTTCAGAGAAATAAAGGGGGAATTCCTGTTCCTTTCACTCCAGATAAACCCTTGGGCAATCTGACTCCTGGGTGTCAAAGGCAGCTGCAGGCCAGTGATCTGGTGGTTGTAACTTCCTTGAAGGCACTCTTTTTCTTCTGCAAAACAAGCTCACAAATCCATGTGGCCCTTGAATCACCCCTCAGGTAAAACAAGGAAACAGCAAATTAACAGGATTAATTTCTGTTCACCTGTATCTGTGTTGGGAACAAAGTTGAAGGGTAATCATGTTCTTATTGAATATTTACAGTAACCCTCAGGTACCCAGTTGCAGTGATAGTCTACTAATATAACATTGTGGTTGAAGTTATGGATTCAAGAAAAACCATTTGACTTCAAATTCTGACTCTGTCCTGACTCTGTGACCTGGGGCCAGTTGCTAAATCTCCCTCTGACTTAGTTTCTTCAGTCTAATATAAGGATAAGGCTGGTAGCAGGTTCATAGGGTCATCTCAAGGATTAAATGAGATGACACATAAAGCACATAGCACTGAGCAGGGGACACTGCTGGTCTTCAGTAAATCTTAGCTATTGTCATTTTTAGCTTAGGCCAAGGAGTTGGAAATGATTTATGGAATTTTCTTGATTTTTAAATCGTGAAAGTTAAAATTGCATCTATTCTCAGGTGTGGAATAATCATCCACCTTGCTATTGGACAACTTATTAAAGACAATCTTACTAAAGACAATGCTATTAAAGAGAGCATGGGAAACATTTGCTACATAGTTTAAATTTATTTACTTATTTTGGGGATAAAAGGTTATACATTCCCATAGATCTGAATGTTAAAAATATGCATTCTCATAATCCAAAATACAAAAAGTGCAAGTAATTTACATAAAATGATCTCACATATGGGTAGGCACCACGAGGAAATAGGAAGTGCTAGTGGTGGAGACTGTTTTAGATGAGAGAGCTGGAGAACTTTTTCTGTGGAGTCTGACTTGTGTAGACTTGACTGCAGGGAGGGAAGGAGATAAGTAGGGGTCTCAACTTAGCGCTAAGAAGAAACAAGCAGTACAGCTTTGAGGCATATACATCATTCCACATATGCCCCCACCCCCAAAAAAGATAGGATGTGTGTGAAACATTCTGTTGCTAGAAAGTTCTAGTGATTTCAAGCCAGAGGAATGAAACTATTAAAGATATCTGGGTTATCGCTAAAAGGCCAAAAGTGAAAGCTTCCTCTTAACCAAGTTGTGATAATTTGGGCATCAAAAAGAAAGTTATAATTTTAGGTTACAGAGTATGTTGAGTGCATCAAAAGGCATAAGTACCTCATAATACAAATACGTGAAAAATTCAATATATAATTTATAATGCATAAAATGTAATATATAATAGGTATGAAAAGTATATAGTATATAATAGTTCTGTATTATCACATACTACATAAAATGCAAAGTGACATATAATATGCTGTATATTTTCTTTTAAAAATGAATTCTGACAAAAGTACGAAATAGACCGAAAACAGGAGGAATTAGTAAGTATACCAGTGGTCATAATAATCACTACAGGGCTCATCAAAACCAATGTTATTGTGCTAATTATCTACTGCTGTGTAAAAATTATCCCAAAACTTAGCAGCTTAAAACAATGGAAATTTATTATTTCAGTTCCAAAGGAGCAGGAATCTAGGAATAGCTTATCAGGGTAGTTCTGGTTCATGGTCAGGCTGTAGTCATCTCAACGCTTGAATACAGTTAAAGATCTGCCTGTAACATAACTCACATGGTTGCTGGCAGGCCTCAGTTCCTGAGAGTGGTCAGATTGAAGGCCTTCTCCTGGCTGTTGGCTTTCGCAAAAGTAAGCTTTCTCCAAAAATGGGCAAGAGATAGAGATAGAGCAATCAAGGTGGCAGCCACAGTGCCTATTTATAATCTACTCTCCAAGGCACACACCATCACTTCTGCTTTGTTCAGATGGTTAGAAAAAAGTCATCAAGTCCTGCTACACTTATGAGGAGGAGAATTAGGGTCTCTCTGTTAAAGATGAAGGTGACAAATAATTTGTGGGCGTATTTTTAAAACCCACAAGTTATCAACCCGTATAAAAGAGATCGAATCGTGTTTTCCAAAGATTATGGATGAACAAAATGTTCTAAATGGGAAAGCTGCATCTATAGACATACTGTGACCTGGGAGCTATAACTTCACAATTATGCTGTTAATTACAATGAGCTACTTAAGAAAACAGGCATAGTTTTTCAATAGTGCTAACTACTAGGTCAATATGAAAAAATGACAGGCCAATTGACCCAGTAAGGTCTGAAAAGAAAAGCTAAAAGAAGATGAGAAGAAAGAACAAGCTTTCAGGAGAATTACACTTTTGTAAAATCTTTGAGCTTAAAAAGATCCATTGGCATAAACAGAGCTCGACTATAGGAAAATTCGCTAGCAAGTTCCACATCTTCCCCAAGAATCAATTATTTATTAACCCATATCTTAAAACCTTGGTTTAGATGAAGTGATAGTCTTTTTCACTCAGGTCTGATAAATTTAATTTACCCAGAAAACAGAAATAAATATGTGTTAACGTACTGAATTCTGAGAGGATGTTAGAACATATGGAGATAATGAAGGAATTAAATTCTTGGTACCAGTTTCACATAAATGTGTTTAATGAGTACTCTGATACTTTATTTTTTATGCTTCATCTGCTATTTAAGATATTTGAAATGTTCTAAAAACCAGCCATGTTAAATTTATAATGATAAGATTAAAGCTTTGGATGGCTTTTAATTATTTTTAGACAACTATTAGTTTTTCAAAAAAATTGCATTTAATTTTATCATATTTTAATCCAATAGTGTATAAGTAGTGTTTAAATATATTAAAAAATTCATTAACAGATTTATAAGGAAGAAACGGAATGTGTAATTAATAGTAAATGTCCCTGTCCATGCTCATAAGACCCTCAAATGTCAAGAATGTAACCAACGGTTTTGGTAGAGATTGGATCTAAACAAGAATTAAATAATGGATCTCTTCATTAACAATGAATGTTGTGGATAAGATACTAGGACAGAAATAACGAAAATCTAAAGGCAAATTATATAAAGTTTTTGGCTACACTGTTCAAGTTTATTATTTAGGCTCCCTTGAAAACTACCAACTTGATCACAATATGACTGAATTATTGTGAGACAGTAGCTGTACAATGAATCAATAATCTAAATAACCCTATAATAATTGATATTGGTCTTTAGTTGGTGTTTAGTTGATATTGCTAGTCTTTTCTTGACATTGTACCTTTCCTTTTCTCCTGTAGCTACAGCTTTGTGTCCTTTCCCATCAGAAAGTTTAGGAATGCCATGCAAGCATAAGCTTCCTCAGAAATATTTGTGTATTTTCTCTTTCCAGTTTAATGAGTTGATTTATTTTTTCATGTTCCAACTAGATTTAATAGTGCAGATAAAATAAAATAATAAGCAAACTCATATCGTGAAATTTAATAAAATGGTAACATTTTGCTCTGCAGACTACTCAGTGAGTCAGATTTCGTTCCTCTTAATCTTAAGAGTTCATTCATTTGATATGCCCAATGCATAGCTGAACAATCTAGTGCATTTCTAAAAGCTGAATAATTTGAAAATAATCATGTGTTTATTATGATGCAGGGAAACTGCTGACCACTGACACTCAAAGAAGACTTTCTGAGAAAAAAATGTCTCCTTTAGAGTAAAGCAAACTAGAAAGGGAGAATAAAATATCCAATTTGGTGGTAGATACAAATTCTCTGGAGGCAAAGATATAGTAGGGTGCCATTTAAGGTCTATTAAGGGCTAAAAAGGTAATTTGATTATCTGCTTTTTAAGCAGGAATCAGCAAGTTTTAAGGTTTTTATAAGATAAATTGAAACAACACATTTAATGTACTGAGCAAAATTCATGGCACATAGTAAGCATTCAAAAGTGTTTGGTTTTTTTCATAATCAAAGAAAAAGGTAGGTTGTAAATCTTGATTAACTAAAGATTATCATTTTCTCAGAGCTAACAAGTCAATTAGCTATGGACAAGGATGAAGAGCTGTCCATTGGAAAACCTCTAGACAGAGCAGAGGCTAAGCGATGAGCAGAGGACACCCAGCTGCGGGAAATTCCAGCCCTGACACCATGACATAGTGAAACTATGATGTGCAATTTCACTTTGTGATGTCCTAGGAATTGCATCTTGAAGCATAGAAAATTAGGCATATACTAAATACATATGACAGGGAAAAGTTGGAAAGAAATTGGAAGACACAGGAGGAAGCTAGCATTTGCTGAGTTTGTGCGTTCATATAAGCTACTGATTCTTTTTCATGGTCTTCATTAAAAATTCGATTCAATACTCCAGAGACTCGATTCAGTGTAGGAATTTAGGACTGAGGTAGCTGTAGCACTTTTGTTAGAAAACTGAGATGGAAAACTCTTAGCCAGATTAGAACTAATTTGAGAATTCAGGAAGGTGATCAGGTATAATATCAACTTGTACACTTAGCGATGTCTCTCTATAGCAGCGTTTATCAACTAAAAACCATAATAAGAAATAAGACGTAAAGCAAGAAGAACTATAACGTATCTAGGAAATAACCTACCCCAAACACAAATGAATAAAAATCTAAACTAAAATAAGCAGAAGAATAAATGCAGAGACAAAATTTGTTCATGTTAAAATATCATTCCGCCCAAATGATCTATAAAATCACTGCACTATCAATGTAAATTTCATCAAGTTTGTTCAACAAATAAAAATTTCATGGAAGATAAAACGTCAGGGGCCAGCCGGGTGGCACAGATGTTCGCACGTTCTGTTTTGGTGGCCTGGGGTTCACCAGTTCAGATCCCATGCATGGATCTACCCACCACTTATCAAGCCATGCTATGGCAGGCATCCCACGTATAAAGTAGAGGAAGATGGGCACGGATGTTAGCTCAGGGCCAATCTTCGTCAGCAAAAATAGGAGGATTGGTGGTGGATGTTAGCTCAGGGCTAATCTTCCTCAAAGAAAAAAAAGGTCAAATGTCTAAGTAAATTTTGTTTTGAAGAAAGAGGTGCTCATCATGCTCTATTTTAAGAAAGGCAACTAAACTATAGTAATAAACACTGTGTTGCTCTACTCCCAGAGAAATGGAATAAAATAGAGTGATCAGAAACAGACCCATATTGATATTGTATAAATGAGACCAGATTTCAATGGGGAAAAGATGGATTGTTTAGCAGATGCTGTTGATAAACAGGTTCATTAAATGGAGAAAAATAAATAATAGTGGATTCACAATGTATACAAAGTGAATTCAGATGTATGCCAAATAAAAAACATAAAGAAGAAAAAGTTGATTCGCGAAAGGATTTCTGAAACCAGAACCCAAAAGAACAAAAAATTGGAAAGAAAAAATATCTTGTATTTGATTACATTAAAATAGCAATTTTAGTTAACACAGGACATCTACAAATAAGTGACTAGGTCATAGACTGTGAGAACATATTCAAAATAATTTAAACCAATGCAAGAGTAAATAATCCATAGGAAAAAAGTTCCCTCAAATCAATGAAATGAAAGACACAAAATCCAGTAGGAAAAAAAATGGACAAAGGATATAAATAGGCAGCTCATCCAGGGGACACAAGTGGCTGACAATTTCACTAGTAGTCATAAAAATAGAAATTTGAACACTGATACATCACTTTATACTCACATGATTAGCAAAACTTCTAAACGGGATTGTATGAATTTTTTGGTGAAGACAGGGAAATGAAAACATTTATTCAGGGTTGGCGTTAGTATACTCAGTAGGATCATTCTGGAGATGAATCTGGAATTACTTAGTGACGTTAAACATGAGTATACCTTGTGACCTGCCATCCAAATCCTGAACATGCCCCAGAAATTCTGTATAGTTCCAGGAGGAACAGGTACAGAAATGTTCTTTGCAGTGACAAATGTTCTTTGCTAGCATTTTTGCTAGCATTCACGTGAAGGCAATATAGCTGTCTATCTAGAGGAAATATGCAATAAAACATGGAGGAATCCTGCAATGCAATACTATGGAACATCCTGAAACAGTAAAATATATGCTCACATACAATTGAATTTTTTTTTCTTTTTAGAGAAAGGCATTTGCCACATGGAGTGCCTCATTTGTATGCGTCTGGGGTCTTGGAAGCTTGACTACCGTATGTTCTCCAACAAATGGACCTTGAAATTTTGTTTGGAGGTTCTATCAGGGGAGCCCAGTTATCCATATACCCTTGATGGAAGAAAGGTCCTCCTCTATTGGGAAAGATCCATCTCTGACTGAGTGTGCAGTTTCAAGGGGGATTCACATGGAGCGGTGAGGGAGGAAGGGGCCATCTACCTAGCCAGTCAGATCAGCCAAATCAACCCTGGTGATCAATGGGGTGACAGATGTCACAGCCAGATTGCCCTCCCATCTGAAAACTTTTTAAAGTGTTAAAGAGTGTAAGCCTCACGGCATGATGCCATTTAATGTAAACAGATATGACCTGAAAACAAAAACAGTCATTAACTTAGATACATGCACATATATATATATCTATAACCAGGAGGGGAGCTGGTTGGGATTGTAAATGAAGAGTACGGATGATTATAAAAAACAAATTAAGTTAAATGAAACAAACACCTTGTGAAACTGTTGATGATTACGTGCCGCCCACTGAGGGGTAAGACGCGCTCTCTTAAATGTTCGTGAAGTCAAAAAAGAAAGAGTGATGGGGAACAGGCAGGAAGAACTGGATGGAGGAAGTAAGAGAGAAAGAGAGAGGAGGGAGAAGGAAGAAAACAAACTTGTATACCTCCTTTTCTGAAAGAAGTTTCCAGAATTTCTGTCTCACAATAGAAATTCTTGCCTCCAGCTTGAGTAGCCCTGCTTCAAATTTTCTGTGTTTGTCATCTGAGGTAAAAGGCATCTTAGGAATATGGAACTCATTTCTTTGTCTGCCAACTAAGAAATTACTGCTGGTATGAGAAATTCCAGGAGAAACATTAGATTGTTTTGAAATGCATCACTTTAAGAATTTGAGCTTGCTTGCTCTGCTTTTTAGAAGGATATCACCAAATTACATAAGTTTCAATGTAATTAATTTATTCTTGGACGCCTCATTGTCATCTTCCTGGGGCCTTACCTGTTACCCTGGCATGATTGTCTCAAAGGCACAGCATGCTCTTATAAGATCTGGAAGATTTAATGAGTGGCACCTCGAAATCAGAGTTAAATATATAGTTTTACTTGTTCAGACGCAGCTCAGATATTGTTAGAGAGGCAAAAGAACTTTCCTCATTTCTACATATTCTACTTCTTCTATTCGATTGCTCTCAAATCTTAGGTCTAATTTCTGAACTCATAGCTTTGCAACCTTGTCAACAAATTGGAAAGTTGTGCTGAAATTTCCATGTCTATCATAGCAGCTTTTCCCTTGCCCAAGGCAATGTGTTGGTCAATGTCTTCCATAGTCCAAACATTTATAGATTGGGACACATATGGATGACTGAGTTCACTGTATAAGGGGCTGAATGAGAAGAATAATACTCCGGAAGTAGTATTGACTTGAATTTGGAGCATGGCCAAGAGTGGTAAGATATTAAGGCTCATAGGCATTCATTGGACTTGACAAAAGTGTAAAGCAGTTACATAAGGAAGTAATCGGTGTCCCTACAGGGGATTACACAGAAGAGAATGCAGTGGCAGCTAAAATCTGTAGCTCTAGCAAGGCAGGTAGACAGATGTTGGCATCTGTAGACAGATGTGTCTACCTGTAGGTACCTTGGCCTTGTCTCCACTGTGTGATTAGAGGAAGGATTTCCATTTCTAAGAAGAGGATGGAAAAGAACAACTTTTGTTTAAGCAGCTGATGTACTATGCATTTTGCCCAAACCAGGATTCAGAAGCAAGGTTACTCGTGTGAGCTAGTTATGAGAAACTGGCTACGTGTTAGGGAGTTCATCCAGGTATAAGGCAAGAGCTCAGCTAGTGGAATTATTGTGCATGTTTAAATTCAGACAAGAAGTAGGGTGGGTTAATACGAACGCCAGAGAGTGGGCCCATGTTAGAATTCCTTAAGTTTCTCTGGTTTATGCCAGGCATAATTCTAGGGCCTGGAGTGTGGGTAAAGTAGGTGTTAGAGGGCAAATGACATCAGGCCTAGTAAAGGTAGGGATTATTATTGGTTTATTCACTACTGTCTCTCTCTCCCCCTAAAATAGTGTTTGACATAGAATAAGCACTCAATAAATACATGCTTAATGTTGAATAACTAAATAAAGAAATGGGAGGAGGTGTTTATAGGCTGAAGATCCAGCAGGTCCTGACACAAGTGCAGTTGTGAAATTGCTAATCATAGGTGTTGTCAGCCAAAATAGTCCCATTGTGCATGATAGTGTATAATAACATAGGACAAAAGGCCATAAACAGATGTCTGAGAAATGAATATTTACCTTTTTTGTATCTATAACTTAGCATTACAAAACTATTTGAGTATTCTAGACTACCGAATACATATCTAAAAACATTTGCGAGTCATGTAACTCATTTTTTTATGGTTTTTTTTTTTTTTTGGTGAAGAAGCCTGGCTCTGATCTAACATTTTTTGCCAATCTTCCTCTTTTTTTTTTTTTCTCGCCAAAGCCCCAGTGCATAATTATATATCCTAGTTGCAAGTCATTCTAGTTCCTCTATGTGGGATGCCACCATAGCATGGCTTAATGAGTGGTGCATAGGCCTGGGCCCAGGATCTGAACTTGTGAACGCTGGGCCACCCGACGTGGAGCACGCAAACTTAACCACTTGGCCACAGGGGCCACCCCTCATGTAACTCATTTTTTTGAGCCAGTATAAATGAATGCCAAGTGTATTTTTTTTTTTGGTTTAATATGCGTATCAACAAGAGAAAACCATCAGAAATTATGATACTCTGAAATTACATTTTTCTTATTATTCAATTAAGCCTTTGTGACACTGTGAATCTTTTTACCAAGTCACCTAAACACATAGGTAAAATAACACTTTAGACTTGTAGGAGCAATGTCTTCACTGAAAAAAATCATTATTAAGTGAATCACCTGGAAAAATGTTTTTCTCAAGGAAGAAAATTACTTTCAAGAATTCTTTCAGACACAGTGATACTTTTTTTTAAAAAAAAATTTCATTTCTTCGCTAATGGATGCAGTATTTCATCATCAATGTTTTTTCTTAAATAGAAAATAAGCAATAAATAGATGCAGACCGGTTTCCTATTTGTACTTATTACTTACCTGTCTGACATCAAGCAACATCAAGGCAGGGCTAAAACTTTCCCAAAAGTAATCCCTGGAGCAATCTTTTCAGTTCCGGGATAGTGATCAACTCAGTCAATTTAGTGCAAAAAGTCTTATTAAGTTGGTTGACGTTCTATAGAGAAAATAACGCAGTGAGTGGGATGACAAAGTTTCTGGTTTTAATGCTTTTATTTTGTTCCTCATGAAAGTGGCTCTATGCTACGCATCAAATCAAGTGCAAATCTTATTCCTATTTACGTCTGCAAAAGTAAACAAAGAGAAAGACATTCTCCTTTTCATTTGTTTGTTTCAATTGGCCCTCTGACCCAAAAATGCTGTAATAATGGACTTGTTTGTTATCTAATATAAAGCAAGCTTACAGTTTTAGGAGAATGAATATTTTAATTATTGGTGTATTCCAAAAGGCAGCTGCACATCACTTTTGTAAGTACGCCACCATTTAAGTAAGTAAATTAACAGGATACGTGTATTAAAAAAAATAAGGCTTGTAGAAAGTTTAGAGTTTCATGGATTTGAATTCTGAATGCCATGTTATGGTGATAAAACTTTCAATATATTACATAGACCTTTGAGCCTCAAAAGAGTAATATTTTTTCAGTATTACGATAAAAATTAAATAATGTAAGGAAAAGCTCTACTATTGTTATTTTTACTGTAGCATACTTTATTCAATAACAATTCTTTGACTACTTACTGTGTTCACATTATTTTCTTTCAACAACATCTTTCTCATTAATATCTTATGGCTGTTATTTGCCCATAATTCTTCCAGTTATCCGGGCTCAAATTTTCAGATTCATCTTTAATTCTTCCCTTGTTCTTTACGAATGAGTTGGCTGACAAATCATTTAGATCTACAGCCATCCATGTTAGCTGTGGTATCTTTCTCATTTCCCAATACATTCGCTAGTTTGTTTCCATCATAGTTCAGTATTGTAGTCATTGTGCATTTGTCCTTACCTTGCCTCCTCACATTTTTCTCACGTTATTGCAATCCTCTGTATGTAGCAGCATGTTTTAACTGTTCTAAAATATGAATTCCGAATCATCTAATTCTTCTAGTTATAAAATTTCACTAGCCTGACACGATCTAATAAATTAAGCACAAAATATTACCTTGGCATTTGAAATCTCATAGGAGATAGTGCAAGCTACAGTCCCAATATATTTCATCTTAAATGTTGAGGAAAATAATTTTAATCTCAAACCTCTAAACTGATAATATTCTCATTATCGTTAACTTCCAAAGAGCTTCATTATAAGGGATTATTTTGTTCTGGTTTACAGAGAATTACATAGTTACCTAATTTGCTAGATTTTAAGCTCCTTGAAGTCACAGCGTATGTGAACATTACTTATATTCTTTAGCAAAAGTTTCTTTTAGGTATCAGGCACTCTAAATTATCATTTTATTCCAAGAGAGCATTTTTATTTATTTTTCAACTAAGTTTTATTTGTGAAGTCACTTACTCTTCTATATACTATATTGGAGAGTAGCCATGGTGTTATTTTATGAAAAGAAAGAGAGTAGTGCTTATGGTGATATATATTTAGTCCATTCTATGAACATTTTTGACTCAGGGGTTGCCATGGGGATTGGGAATAGAAAATCTTCTGGAACACTCTGTTCTTAAGGGCTTAGCCTGGTGAAAAGAAGATACGGTAACAAATCAAGGCTAAAATATCATATTTTTAATGCAATGAAATGTATGGAGAGAAGTAAAGGGCCACGTGAGGAAAGAGTAAATGCTCTCTGCATGAGTGGAAAGTTTCATCAAGAAGGTAGTGTGTGAGCTGAGCATGAACAGGACATACATAGTCATGATAAGACTAGAGTCATTTGGCAAAGGCACTGAGCTATTCCAGCATCCTCTAGCAATATTAAATAGCTCAAAAGGGTTGGAGAGAAAATCTAAAATAGTTGCAGGGTGGTGAGCCATGAGGCTGAAAAGATACACCGGAGTCATTTATCAAGGATATTGGTCCACATGCTGGAGAGTCTAGAAGGTGTCCGCCAAGCCATGGGGTCTCTGAGTGTCTGCATACCAGAGCCGAAAAGACTTGATTACATTCACATTTTTGGAAAAGTCATGGTTAATCGGTTAAATCATTGTTCCATGGGCTAATGTATTTATTTTGCAACTGAAGAAACAACGTAAAACTGGTAAATATTTTCCAGGCATTTTATATTTCTAAAAGTGTTTCTATGCTTATCACCTCATTTACAGACTCACATAATGTGAGGTCTAGAAATCAGCCTTTCGAACATCTCATTTAATTTCAACAGAGTGAGGATAAGGGTGGGTTTATAAAGAAAATAAAAAAATGATATTATTTTTTCAACATCCGGAACATAGTTAGTATCCTGTTAGGTAATTAACTTCCTTCACTAGTGGCATCCTTACGCTGGCCTTGTTAGGGTCTCACATTCCTATTTTCCCTCACTTTCATGTGAGTACATTTGATGTAGGAGAAGAAAATGAGAGTTAGACAGCTTTGATCTGATCATTTTCTCATTTTGGTTCTGCTCCCCACACTGTGCACTGCTATATTTATGTGCTTGTCCATATCTTGTCCCTGCTTGATCCATATCTCAAACTTGGGTTAAAAAAGTCAAAAATGATTTTTCACAGTTCACGGGTCAAACAAATATGTGCTGGATAAGTTTTCACAATGAGTCAAAGAACACACATCTTAAGAAGCTGTCAGATACGCTCTGAGGAAAAAGCATGGTGAAGAATAATAAAAATAAATATGATGTGGTATTTTTAAAAAATAAATGATTTTTTTCCTCTGTAGTAGTGCTATTGAAACATGAAATAATGTAATAATTAGAAAGTAATTGTACACTGGTATCTTAATTTCCCTTTCCTATTTCCACAGATTATATTTATTTGAAATCTTGGGATTTATGATTCTTTGTCATCTCATTAGAATTTTGGGATAAGTTTGGGCTTTGCATGTATGTTTATGTAGACATTAATGTAAGTTAGTTAAGACTCAAGAAATATACCATATAAAGAAAAGCTAAGTTCTCGTGATTGTTGGTTTTTTTACATATTAGACAAAGGGGTCAGTAAATAATAACTCCTCTCCAACCACAAAAAATATAAATTAATATATTACCACACCAACTTTGAAAGCATTGGAAATCGTGGAGTTCGGAGGCAAGTGACTATTAAATGCTTATCAAATGTCCATAAAAGAGGAAAATATTCTAGTGTCGGGGGCATAATTGCTGAGAACGTTTTAGAGAACACATACAAACAGTTTTGACTTTTTATTTGAAAATACCTTAATGATTGCTCTAATCTATCACTTTGCTCTGTGCCTCTTCACCTGAGCCTGGGTACTGTTTGAGTTCTAGACACCCTTTACCTCTGTCTGACCTGTCTGTCATACCACTTCCGTGGCTTAATTAGTGAGGTTACGCCTGAATACTTTTTTGGCCACATCATGGGCCCATATTCGGTAATGCTTTAATTTGGCTTCTCATGTTAATTCATCATTTGAGATAGAAAGCACAGCAGGGTTACTCTGTAGGTAAGCTTTTACAGAAATAATTGTGAGCTGACTAATCATGACCTTGGCTTTATCTATGCTCAATTTTTGATCTAAAACTTCAGTGAGCGTCAATTTGAAACCATTTCCGAGTACACTGAGAAATAGCATTTGAAGCTTGGGACCATAAATTCTCCTTTAGATATTTCCCTGTTCAGGGTAGATTGAGTAGGATTAAAGGGAGCAGTCATGCACTCAGGGTTAAGTAAAAAAGGTATTACACTTGAATGGTAATTTAGGGAGGACGCATGTTTTTCATATTACAGACACAGAGGGAAACCATGGCAGGAGACTATTCAGCAGGGAAGATAAAGGGAAATGATGCTTTAAGTTTCCTTGACCCACAAACAGAAAGAAAAGCCATTATTAACTGAAACCAGGAGCAAGCGTAAGGCAGAGGACAATCACGCTCTGAATCACCCAGTAAGTTAGCTGCAGTGAGCTTTCACCAGGTAAAAACCTTCAATGATGTTGAATGTGATAATCAAGGTCTAGTTAAGCAGTTAATGAAGAATATTAGAATGGATTTTAAAATAACGTCTATTACAGAAGCAGAGAATCAGGGAAATATAGACTAAAACCAATATTCTATATATTTTGCACATATCAGGTTAAAAAAATAAATTGGAAACTACTGTGGAGGATGAGAATTGGCCACCTCAAGATATATCTTTGGCTTGATTATTTTTAAGAACAAGAGACTCTCAAAGAAACTTCGACCTTCCCCCTAACTGCCTGAAAGAATTTAAGATAGAAGACCTGTCCCCAGGACAGGCCACCGTCATAGATAACTCTGGGTATTGGTAGACTGGGAGGAGCCTTGCTAAGCTCATTTTTATCCACAGTCTCCCTCTTGGGTCACATTGTCTATAGATGGCTCAGCAAACATTTGTTTACCAAATGTTTCCTTTTCATCTCCAAGTGAAATGCCTTCCTCCCCTCTGAAGTCCCAAAGCACTCGCTTTACCTGTCTTTCTTTCTTTGTCTTTAGCTGAAAATGGTATTTAAGATGGTGGCTTCAGCCATTTTGATGAGTCACTCAGTTTTCCTGGGTCTCTTTCACATGTACATGATATTAAACTTTGATTTTCTCCTGTTACTCTATCTCATGTCAGCTTAATTCTTAGACTAGCCAGAAGGACCTAGAGGACAGAAGAATAATTCTTCCTCCCCTCACTACCAAGTCAGAATCTATATTAGGAAAATATTTTAGAAATTAGTCTGGTATTATACAGTAAAGATATCTAATGTTATTTGGCTTGAAATTTATACAAATGGGATTCTACTATATAGACATGTATTCTAGCAGATATTTTCAAGAATGTTTACAGTAATATAATATATAATAGAAAAGAATGAAAATGCTCCAAATATTCATGGAGAA
The DNA here is from genome assembly GCF_021613505.1 of Equus quagga. Classification (NCBI taxonomy): domain Eukaryota; kingdom Metazoa; phylum Chordata; class Mammalia; order Perissodactyla; family Equidae; genus Equus; species Equus quagga. The sequence goes on along the minus strand of NC_060278.1, from coordinate 51,093,367 downwards.
ATGAATGGAAAATAAACAGTGGAATACTTATGTTTTAACATATAGCACATAAAAGAAATCATCTGCTGCGTCCAATATATATTTTTTATTGAGTTCATAATAGTTTACATCATTGTGAAATTTTAGTTGTACATTATTTCTTGTCCATCACCATATACTTGCTCCCCTTCACTCCCTGTGTCCACTCCCGACCCTCCCTGCCCTGATAACTACTGAACTATTTTCTTTGTCTATGTGTTTGTTTATATTCCACATATGAGTGAAATCGTATGTTATTTGTCTTTCTCAGTCTAGCTTATTTTGCTTCACATAATACCCTCCAGGTCCATCCATGTTGTTGCAAATGGGATGATTTTATCTTTCTTTAGTGGCTGAGTAGTATTCCATTGTATATGTATATCACATATTCTTTATCCATTCATCGATAGATGGGCACTTGGATAGTCTCCACGTCTCAGCTATTGTAAATAATGCTGTGATGAACATAGGGGTGCGTATGTTACTTTGGATTGTTGATTTCTAGTTGTTTGGGTAGATACTCAATAGTGTGATAGCTGGGTCATATCATAGCTCTATTTTTAGTTTTTTGAGGAATTTCCACACTGGTTTCCATAGTGGCTGCACAGTTTGCATTCCCACCAGCAGTGTACAAGGGTTCCCTTTTCTCCACACCCTCTCCAACATTTGTTATTTTTAGCCTTAGTAATTATAGCCATTTTCACAGGCATGAGGTGGTACCTTAGTGTAATTTTGATTTGCATTTCCCTGATGATTAGTGATGTTGAACATCTTTACATGTGCTTATTGTCTACCTGTATATCTTCTTTGGGAAAATGTCTGTTCGTATCTTCTGACTATTTTTTGATTGACTTGTTTGCTTTTTATTGTTCAATTGTGTGAATTCCTTATATATTATGGAGATAAACCCTTTGTTGGATATATGATTTGCAAAAATTTTCTCCCAATTGGTGGGTTGTCTTTTTGTTTTGATCCTAGTTTCTTTTGCCTTGCAGAAGCTCTTTAGTCTGATGAAATCGCAATTGTTTATTTTTTCTTTTGTTTTCCTTGTCTGAGAAGACATGGTATTTGAAAAGATCCTTTTAAGTTTGATGTCAAAGAGTGTATTACGTATTAACTTCCAGGAATTTTATGGTTTCAGGATTTATCTTTAAGTCTTTGATCCATTTTGAGTTAATTTTTGTGTATGGCATGAGATGATGGTTTAGTTTCCTTCTTTTGTAAATGATTTCCCAACATCATTTATTGAAGAGACTATCTTTTCTCCAATGTTTGTTCTTGTCTCCTCTGTCAAAGATTAGCTGTCAGTAGATGTGTGGTTTTATTTATAGGCTTTCAGTTCTGTTCCATTGACCTGTGTGGCTGTTTTTGTACCAGTACCATCCTGTTTTTATTACTATGGCTGTGTAGTACATTTTGAAGTCAGGGATTGTGAAGTCTCCAGCTTTGTTCTTTTTTCTCAGGATTGCTTTAGCAATGTGGGGTCTTTGGTTGCCCCATATGAATTTTAGGATTCTTTGCTCTATTTCTGTGAAGAATGTCATTGGGATTCTGATTGATATGGCGTTTAATCTGTAGATTGCTTTGGGTAGTATGGATATTTTAACTATGTTTATTCTTCCAATCCATGTGCATGGAATCTCTTTACATTTCTTTATATCATCATCTATTTCCTTCAATAATGTCTTATAGTTTTCATTGTATAAGTCCTTCACATCCTAGTTAAATTTATTCCTAGATATTTTATTCTTTTTGTTGCAATTGTAAATGGAATCATATTCCTGTGTTCTCTTTCTGTAGGTTCATTATTGGAGTATAGAAAAGCAACTGATTTTTGTAAGTTGATTCTGTATGCTGCAACTTTACTGTAGTTATAAATTATTTCTAATAGTTTTCCAATGGATTCTTTAGGATTTTCTATATATAAGATCATTTTGTCTGCAAACAGCAAGAGTTTCACTTCTTCACTCCCTATTTGGATTCCTTTTATTCCTTTCTCTTGCCTAATTGCTCTGGTCAAAACCTCCAGTACTATGTTGAATAAGAGTGGTGATAGCGGGCATCCTTGTCTTGTTCCTGTTGTCAGAGGGATGGCGTTCAGTTTTTGCCCATTGAGTATGATGTTGGCTGTGGATTTGTCATATATGGCCTTTATTATGTTGAGGTAATTTCCTTCTATCACCATTTTGTTAAGAGTTTTTATCATAAATGGCTAATGGTTCTTGTCAGATAATATCTCTCCATCTATTGAGATGATCATGTGGTTTTTATTCCTCATTTTGTTAACGTGGTGTATCACATTGATTGATTTGCTGATGTTGAACCATCCTTGTGTCTGTGGTATAAGTCCCACTTATCCAGAGGTATGATCTTTTTGATATATTGCCGTATTTGATTGCCAATATTTTGTTGAGGATTTTTGCATCTATGTTCATCAGCAATATTGGCCTGTAGTTTTCCTTTTTTGTGTTGTCCTTGTCAGGTTTTGGTATCAGAGTGATGTTGGCCTCACAGAATGTGTTAGCAAGTGCTCCATCTTCCCTAATTTTTTTGAACAGCTTGAGAAGGATAGGTATTAAATCTTCTCTGAAAGTTTGGTAGAATTCTCCAGGGAAGCCCTCTGGTCCTGGGCTTTTATTTTTGGGGATGCTTTTTATTACTGTTTCAACCTCTTTACTTGTGATTCGTCTATTCAGATTATCTATTTATTTTTGATTCAGCTTTGGGAGGTTGTAAGAGTCTAAGAATTTATCCATTTCCTCTAGATTGTCCATTTTGTTGGCATATAGCTGTTCATAGCATCCTTTTATCATCTTTTGTATTTCTGTGGTATCCATTGTTACTTCTCCTCTTTCATTTCTAATTTTATTTACCTGAGCTTTCTCTCTCTTTTTCTTTCTAAGTCTGGCTAGGGGTTTGCCAGTTTTGTTTATCTTCTCAAAAAAACAGCTCTTTATTTCATTAATCCTTTCTACTGCCTTTTTTGTTTCAATTGCATTTATTTCTGCTCTGATTTTTATTATTTTTTTCCTGTCGACTTTGACTTTGTTTGTTTTTCCTTTTCTAATTCAGTTAGGTGTAGTTTGAGATTGCTTATCTGGGATTATGCTTATTTGTTAAGATGAGACTGTATTGCGATGAATTTCCCAGTAAGTACAGTTTGCTGTATCCCATACGAGTTGGTATGGTACGTTTTCATCTTTGTTTGTCTCCAGAAATTTTTTTATTTCTCCTTTAATTTCTTCAATGATTCATTGGCTGTTCAATAGCATGTTGTTTAGTCTCCACATCTTTATCCCTTTCTCAACTTTTTTCTTGTAATTAATTTCTAGCTTCATAGCATTGTGATCAGGAAAAGATGCTTGTTATTATTTCAATCTTCTTAAGTTTATTGAGGTTTGCCTTTTTTCTTAACATATGCTCTATCCTGGAGAATGTTCCACGCACACTTGCAAAGAATGTATATTCTGCTGTTTTTGGATGGAGTGTTCTATATGTGTCTATTAAGTCCTGCTGGTCTAGCTTTTCATTGAATTCCACTGTTTCCTTGTTGATTTTTTGTCTGGATGATCTATCCATTGACGTGAATAGAATGTAGGTCCTCTACTATTATTGTGTTATTATTAATGTCTCCCTTTAGGTGTGTTAATAGTTGCTTTATGTACTTTGTTGTTCCTGTGTTAGATGCATAGATATTTATAAGTGTTATGTCTTCTGGTGGAGTGTCCCTTTGACCATTATATATTGCCTTTCTCTGTTACTCTTTACCTGTCTTATCTTGAAGTCTACTTGTCTGAGATAAGTACTGCAACACCTTCTTTCTTTTGTTTGCCATTAGCTTGGAGTATCATCTTGCATTCCTTCACTCTGAACCTGTGTTTGCTGTTGGAGCTGAGATGTGTTTCCTGCAGGCAGCATATTTTGGGGTCTTGTTCTTTAATGCATCTCACCACTTTGTGTCTTTCCATTGGAGAATTCAATCCATTTACATTTAGGGTGATTATTGATGTATGAGGGCCTAATGCTCCCATTTCGTCACTTGTTTTCTGGTTCTCCTGCATTTCCTTTGTTTCTCACCCCATGTGTTTTGGTCTACCGATTGAGTTATGTAGTTTTTTTGTTGTATTTCTTTCTTTTCTCCTTATTTATTATTTGTGTCACTGTTCTGATTTTTCATTTAGTCATTCCCATAAGATTTGTATCCAAAATCTCATAGATAAGATAGTCCATTTTCTCATGGCCTCTTATTTCCTTAGACTAAACCAATTCAATCCCTTTCCTCTTCCCCTCCTAAGTTGTTTTTCTCACATCTTATTCCATCTTGTATTGTGAGTTTGTGGTTAAAATGACAAAATTATCTTTGTTTTTGCTGTTTTCCTTCCTTTATCTTTAATGTTATATTTGAGTATTTGCTAACCTCTTCTGATGTATAGCTACAATTTTCTGATTTTGTCTACCTAGTCACCTCCTTACTCCATGCTTTGTAACCCCTTTCTCTCTTTTTTTTCAGGTATGAGGGCCTTCTTCAGGATTTCTTGGTGGGATGGGTCTTATGGTTATGAACTCCCTTAGCTTTTGTTTATCTGAGGAAGTTTTTATTTCTCCATCATATCTGGAGGATATTTTCACTGGATAGAGTATTCTTGGCTGAAAGTTTTTGTCCTTCAAAAATTTGAATATGTTATTCCAGTCTCCCCTAGCTTGTAAGGTTTCTGCAGAGAAATCTGCTGAAAACCTGATAGGGGTTCCTTTGTAGGTTATTTTCTTCTGCCTTCCTGCCCTTTGTATTTTTCATTTTCATTCACTTTTGCCAGTTTCACTACTGTATGCCTTGCCATAGGTCTTTTTAAATTGACATACTTAGGAGATCTGATAGCCTCTTCTACATGGATTTCCATATCCTTCCCCAGGCTTGGGAAGTTCTCTGTTATTATTTCTTTGAACAAACTTTCTGCTCCATTCTCCTTCTCTTCTCCCTAGTGAATATCTATAATTCTTATGTTGAATTTCCTAATTGAGTTGGATATTTATCAGATACTTTCTTCATTTCTTTTTAGTCTTAGTTCTCTCTCCTCCTCTATCTGGAGCATTTCAATATGTTTATCCTTAATTATGCTGATTCACTCCTCTATGATGTCCACTTGAGTGTTCAGGGAATCCGTATTTTGTTTTATCTCATCGATTGTGTCTTTCATCTCCAGTATTTCTGATGGATTCTTCTTTACACATTCAATCTCTTTCGTGAAGTAGCTCCTGAACTTGTTGAATTGTTTCTCTACATTCTTTGTTAACTTGTTGAGGTTTTTTTTTGTTTTTTTAAGATTTTATTTTTCTCTTTTCTCCCCAAAGCCCCCCAGAACATAGTTGTGTAGTTTTAGTTGTGGGTCCTTCTAGTTGTGGCATGTGAGATGCCACCTCAGCATGGCTTGATGAGTTGTGCCATGTCTGCACCCAGGATCCCAAACAGCAAAACCCTGGGCCACCAAAGTGGAGCATGTGAATTTAACCACTTGGCCAAGGGGCTGGCCCCTGTTGAGTTTTTTGATGATGGCTATTTTGAATTCTCTGTCATTTAAATTCCATATTTCTGTGTCTTCAGGGCTCATTTATGGGTACTTGTCATTTTCTCTCTGGTCTGGACATTTGATATAATTTTTGATACTGCTAGAGGGCATGGCTTTGTCCTTTGTCAGCCTGGTATTGTTTGATCGCAATTGCCACCTATGGCCCCTAGGTGAGAGGGGTCAAGAGCCACATTTTCTGAGCCCTCTGCCTTCTGCTGGGATCCCAGGTGCTGGAGCCAGTGGTGGGCAGGGTGTGGGAAGGCCACTTTCTCCTGCATGTTCTCATGGGGTTACTTGCTCTGCTCTGGCTATCTGCTCTCCTGGGATGTTAGCTCGATGAGGTAACCCCCTGTGATGCTTTCACCCTGGTAGGGGGCTTACCTCTAGGCCATGAGGGACCTTGGGGATCTTTGATGTTCCCTCCCTGCTTCCTTCCCTCTCAGAGGCTGCACACAGTCCCAGATCACAGTCTTTTTGTGAGGGAGCAAAGTTTCCTCTTACCCCATTACACCTCCTCCTCTGAGGACTCCAGCCTCTCCACCCTCCAATGTATGGCTGCGTGGGTCTCTCAGACATCTTTTGTATTGTATGAACATCCTCTGTCGGGGTATGAATGTCTTTTTCATTGTATCGTGGAGGGGAGTGATCACTGGGAGAATGATGCTGACATTCACTCTGCCATGATGCTGACATCATTCCTGCATGCAATATTTTTAATCATCAGAGAGGAGAAAAAAAATCTCAATTCTATTTCTTCCTTATTATACTAAAATGAATGATCAATATTTTTAGTCTCAGATATGTGAATCTGTGGGGGGAAAGTTCAAAAACAAGCAAAATTTTATAAAATATAGTTTACTGCTAAAATATATTGAAACATGGTAAATACAACATTTCAGATAAAAGTCATTGTAAAGGTGGAGGTAGGTTTATGGTAGGGTGCTTCCTTTCAAGTGGAGCATAGGAGTTACAAAATACTTCATAATTTGGGCAATCTCAAGATTTGTTGGTTCATTTTTTTTAACATTTTGTTTTATAATTTACACATCATTTTGTTATATCAAAATTTCATGATTAAAAATGTCTGTACGGCAATAGGTCCAATACATAGGGGTGTTTTCGTATAATTAGAAAAAAAATTGAGAGGAGAAAAAAATCTCAATCCTATTTCCTACTTATTATACCAAAATGAATGATTAACCATACAAATGTTGAACGGAAATGTTGTTTTTAGAAAATTGAAAAGAATGTTAGATGTACAGGTTGAAGTTACAAGCCTAGGTGGAGTTGTCACCCAGGAAAATGTCCCCAAAACATTTTCCATGTCTAATGCTTTGTTGTTGTTGTTGTTGTTGTTTTTAAGATTTTATTTTTTCCTTTTTCTCCCCAAAGCCCCCCAGTACATAGTTGTATATTCTTCGTTGTGGGTCCTTCTAGTTGTGGCATATGGGACGCTGCCTCAGCGTGGTTTGATGAGCAGTGCCATGTCCGCGCCCAGGATTCGAACCAACGAAACACTGGGCCGCCTACAGCGGAGCGCGCGAACTTAACCACTCGACCACGGGGCCAGCCCCTCTAATGCTTTGTTTTTAAGTTGTGCTTGCTCATAGGAACCAAGGCAGAGCATTGCCAGGTGGCCACACCCCAGAACCAGTCCAAACCAGAAAGGTCCAAGATGGCAATGGAGTGCTGTGCACAAAAGGAAACGTGCAAAAGGTGCCGTGTGCAGCAAGGGAAGATCTGTGCATGCCCCAAATGCCCTGCCCCAGTGATGACATGGAGACCCCTTACCCTTCATATCCCATAATAACTCTGCTCACCTGCCCTTCAGGGAGAGGGTGTTTTAGAGCATGAGCTCTGCCTCCTCCATTCATTGATCAATGCATAAAATTTCTGCTCTGCTATTCCAAACCTGGTCTCATTCTATTGGTGCGAGCAGCTCTGGGCAAAAGGACCCACTTGTGGGTCACTGGTCCCTTAGGGCTCAGTGACAGGGTAAGATTGTTCCTGAAAATATCGTACATGACTTGTACATGGATTATACTGACTCAGGTGCTGGTATCTTAGAAAGGCAGAGGACTATATTGCCAGCCCACATTGACCAGCTGTGTCAGCAAGTTTGTTTGTGGACAGAATCTAAGCAAACAGGAATGGTGAGGCATACCTCTTTCCAGTTTTCTCCTGAATGTCCATTCCTGATAACCACATTTAAAAATATATAACTGTAGATATTTTAGTATCTGGCTCAGTGTGTTAAGAATCAGTTTAGCTGTGGTTCTAGTTAAGAGGTAACTGTAGAGGAAAGAAAGTGAAGGCTAGAATCAGACATAGCGGTAAACCCAAAAAGCAAAGTGCCCAGGGAATTCACTTCCAATTGAATTGTTTTATTTACAATTGACTATAAAATAGATCCTATGCATTTTGAAATGGAGGCATTGATTTAACAATATGTGTTTCCCAACTAGTGAAATGATTTATGTTATTTTGGACTTTAGCACATTGAAAATTGGATAAAATACCAATAGCATTGTTTCTCTATGATATGAAATAGCAATATACCATTGTAGTTACATAGAACCATGTATGTTTACTTACAGGTGAATTACTAATTCTAATAATACACATAAAATATATTTTATGAAAAATATGCATTTTCCTAATTACTTATTTAACATAACCACACATTTTCTATATTTTTAAAGACAATTTGATAATTTCTTTTTCTGAATCAACTGATGTATACTCAGACTTCCAATTTTTCTACAGATTGCTTTTTATTCACGTTAGTCACATAATTTAATTTACTTCTCAAATTAGTGTAACTATTTGTAAAGATAAGCTTTCTTGTTATCTCTAGTCTAGTAAATGTCGCTGTTGTCTTAGTTCAGGTTCTCCCAAGTTATCCCTGGGACGAGAATTTGTGAGGAATAGTTCATTTGGGAAGTGGGGAGGATATTAACTAGGAGTGTGCACAAACAAGCTTGTTTGGGTGATGAAAACGTTCTGCATCTTGATATTGGTATGGGGTGACATGGTTGTATGCTTTTGTTAAAACTGATTGACTTGTACAGTTATGATGTGTGCATCTCCTTATATACAGAATATACTTCAATAAGAATATAGTATAATAAAAGGATGCAATTAAATTAAAAAGTATTCAAATTTGTCAACTTTTTCTAAATACATCATTTTAAATAAGGTGACTGTAAATTATAAGGGATATAATAAATAGTAATTTTATAAATCTGGATAAAATATATTTAGTAAACTTTCCACACATCAAGAAAATGAATAACTCCAATGGCTGGGTATCAAATATTTTTGTAAGTTAATTTTTATTTTATTTGTTTTAAAAATGGATAATGGTAAGTATCACATTACTATGGTGTTTAGTCTTTTGAGTCACCTAAAAACTTTTTATTATAGGAAATTTTAAACATACAAAAGTAAAGAAAATAGTGAAATAAATCATCATATGCTCCTCAAACTTTATTTACCAATTAATAACCTATGACTCATTATTATTTATCTATATTCTCATCCAATTATTTTGAAGCAAGTTTCAGCATTTGCCATTTAATTAATAAACACTTAGTAACTTTCTTTAAAGAAAAATTCTTTAAAAATTAATAGCAATAACATTTTCACAATTAAAAATACTTAATAATTCCTTAATACCATCATATATCCAATAAGTGAAATTTCTATGATTGCCCCATACTTTTTTTAGTTATTGTGTTTCAATGAGGAATTAAATAAAATCCATACATTAAAAGTGGCTTTCATATCTAAGCCTATTTAATTATATATTTCTTTCCTCTTTATTTTCCTTTTGCTATTTATTGAAAAATATATGCTTTCCTTTGAAGAATTTCACTATCTGGAACTATCTTTTGTATTTCCAACAAATTTATAGTTAAATATTAAAATTTTATTGCACTTACATATTTTAGAAAAAAGCTTTTTATAGTGTTGTACATTTCCATCAAAAGGCAAATAAAGTCATAATATTAGCAACTATAGGTGCTCATTGGCTTTATTATTAGTTTACTAGCAATTGCAAGATAGTACTATTCTAAATCCAGCATTCCTTCTTTATTATGTTTTTTATAAAGATAAATTTTTCATTCATCAACTATTTTTCTACTGTAGGATATTGTTCATATGACAAAAGTGAGATAAATCCTCTGTTCCCTTTATTCATCAGTTTTCAAAGTACTTTGTTGGTTTCCATGGTAAACAGACTCTAAGGTAACCCCCCTCAGTGATTCCTCTGCTCCTGGTTTTCACTCCTGTGTGTAATCATTTCACCTTGAGTGAGAATGAGACCTGTGATTTGCTTCCAACTAAAAGAATATGGCGAGGAGATGAGATGTTGCTGCCAAGATTATGTTGTATAAGTCTTCATCTGAGCGGACAGGAATTAGATTCTCCTTGCAGACTTGATGAAATAAGCAGCCATGTTGGAGAAGTCCACATGGCAAAGAACTGTGGGCAGCTTCTAGGATCTGACGACAGCCTCCAGCTCATAACCAGCAAAAAGCAAGGACCCTTAGTCCCATAGCCATAGGAAATGAAGCTCTATAGCCACATTGAATCTGCAAACAATATGAATAAGTTTGGAAATAAATTCTTCCCCAATTGACCCACCAGATGGGAACATCACCTAGCAGAGAGTTTCATTACAGACTTATCCAATTCTCACCTGAGCAGAGGACCCATCTAAGCTGGATTCAGACTCCTGACTCACAGAAACTGTAGGATAATAACTGTGTGTTGTTTTAAGCCACTAAGTGTATGGTGATTTCTTGTGCAGCAATAGAAAACTAATGTAGTTTCCTAGCACACCACCAAGTTGACCAAGAGGTTGTTGTTGTTGTGTCATTATAATCCCATGGATTTAATTATATGTGCTTTTATTAAATGTAATTGTTTTATTGAGGCCATATTGGTTTATAACCTTGTGTAATACCAGGCGTACATTTTTATATTTCACTTTCTGTATAGACTGCATCATGTTTGCCACCAATAGTCTAGTTTTTATCCTTCGCCATTCATATGTTCCCCTCCCCCCTTTCCCTCTGCCCTCACCCTCCTCCCTGCTGGTAACCACTAATCTGTTCTCCTTATCCTTGTGTTTATCTTCCACGTATGAGTGAAATCATATGGTGTTTGTCTTTCTCTGTCTGGTTTATTTCACTTAACTTAATACCCTGAAAGTCCATCCATGTTGTTTCAAATGGCACAATTTTATCCTTTTTTATGGCTGAGTAGTATTCCATTGCATATATAGACAACATCTTCTTTATCCACCAGTTGATGGGCAGTTGGGTTGCTTCCATGTCTTGGCTATTGTGAATAATGCTGCAATGAGCATAGGGATGCATGCATCTCTTTGAATGGTTGCTTTCATGTTCTTTGGGTAAATACCCAGCTGTGGAATAGCTGGATTGTATGGTAGTTCTATTTTTAATTTTTTGAGAAATCTCCATACTGTTTTCCATAGTGGCTGCAGTAGATTGCATTCCCACCAGCAGTGTATGGGGGTTTTATTTTCTCCATATCCTCTCCAATATTTGTTATTTTCTGTCTTGTTAATTCTAGCCGTTCTTATGGGTGTAAAGTGATATCTCACGGAAGTTCTAATTTGCATTTCCCTAGTAATTAGTGATGTTGAACATCTTTTCGTGTGCCTGTTGGTCCACTGTATATTTTCTTTGGAAAAATCATATATGCTTTTAGGATTCATCAGAGTTATTAATCTTATTAATGCTCAAAATCTTCTTTTTTTTTTTTAGTGAGAGTCCCTACAAGTTAACTCCTGAGTTCATTGACATAGTCCATAGTCCTTGATAGCTTCTCTCTTTCTGCTATGTCAAGATTTGTCAGTCTCTTCTTATACATTTGTTCCCAGACCTGGAACTAACCATTTTCCTTAAAGAGCTCTTGTTCTTTTTAATGGGAAATAGTAATTAAAGATCACAGTTTTGATGGTATGCATATCCATGGATTATCATACATGCTTATCTACTTTCCCATCCCTCAAAACTTAGATTCTGAATAACATAAAAAAAACCTCATTTGCTTTATTACAAACTGCACACATAACATTCTCAGAATAATTATAATAAAACATATCTCAACACTATCACTATATGATGACTGGACAATGATAACATATTTTAAGATTTTTTCTTTTTTTTTAATCCATAGAGATGTGTTTATTATTAATTGAAATAGCAACTCAACAAAGTTTTACGAGTTGATCTTTTAAAATATTCTTGCAAGTCAATTTTTATTTGTTTTGAAAATGGATGATGATGAATATCACAGTACTATGATATTTAGTCTTTTGACTATTTTGAAACATGTATAGAAGTTGTAATCAGAAAGATCAATGCAAGCATACTTGCATTTGTCCTGGCAAAGAAAAACACATAAATAATTTGAGTAAACGAAAACTTTCATGTGCTTTAAAATTGGTAGTTAAATATTATTAAAGCTAAATATTATTGCTATATAGTAGTTTTGGGAAATACTATAGGAAATTGATGTAATTGTGTTTTTTGATATAATATTGTTACTCTCTGATTCACAAACCGTGAATCTGGATGCCATCTTTGAATCCTCTTCTCTTGCCCTCTTCAATGTTCCTTGAACTCTCCAATGTTGTTACAAAACTATCCCTTGATTGCTCTTCCCAAAAGCCACTCCCCAAATTTAGATCCTTATTGCCTGTCACATAGGCTGTTATAACAGTGTCAGCAGAGGTCTAACGGGGAGCCTGAATTCCAGCCTGCTGCAGTGATGAAGCAACCGGTCCCTCTGGGGTGGCAAGGAGCCAAGCGGGGAATCTCTACGTCTACCCATAGGTGGTAGTAATGAGGCATTGCCTCCTTCCCTTAGAGATGTGGTGTCATAGCAGATCTGATAAAACAGATTTAGATAAAATACAGAGTCTCACAATATAATATTCAAAATGTCCAGCATACAAAAGAAATAAGTTATACCAAGAACCAGAAAAATACCACCACTAGGAAAATACTTCAGTGCTGAGATAACAAAGAGATGAAGACAAAAAGATAGTTTCTGCTTCTGAGAAAACGCAGTGTTAGAGAACAATATTAACGGAACAGTATAATCTGCTATATTGAAATACAAAATCTCACACCTCTTAGGATATTTGTCTTTTAAGGTTAAATTCTGTTGAAGATTATAATTTTGTTTCAATAGTATATTCTGGGTCAACACCTTATGAAAATGGATAGGATGTAATCACATAAAGAGTTAATTTGCAGAATATTTAGAAGACTCCTTTTCCCAAAATAATTTTCCTCTGTTACTCACTCTAGCACTTGCAATCTGGCACCATTTTATTCAGAATCTTGGGTCTACTGAAGGCTACTTAAAATGAATAAGTATCTAATTAGTATCACAGGATTAAATATACCATACATATATTTGAGTTGAGGAAAGCAGCTGATGAAAGGTCTAAATGTACCCTGTTCCTGAAAATGGTTTTACCTGACATCTAGGAAAATCAGGAAGATAATGAGTTCTTGTGAGACCTGTGGCCAGCGAAGAATAATACTACCTTAGATGTGTCGTTTTGACCTTCTTTTACAAAATGTTTTTTATTTATATTATTTCATTTGCTTTATACCTCATCCCTCATGCTCAAGGCAGCTAAGAGTACACATGGTGTATAAACTATAAAGATCTGTTTTAGAATTTTATCTAAAGTCTTTTTTCTCTTTGCTTTAATAGATTATATATCTGTATATTTTTGGAGCTATGAATATTTGATAAAAGTTTTACTAAACATGTAACCATTAACACCGCAAAAATAAACTGATGTGGAGAACTGGTTAATTTTCATAATATCTTGGCTATTATAGTTAACAAATATACATATGATGAGAAATAGTTTTTTAAATCACATGGATCCTTTCCACAGGTCTCCAGCTTCAAGATATAAAGGAGAGCTCTTTTCATGCCTAGCGCAACCGTGGCTCATGGTCCCAAGAAACATCTGAAGTGAACAGCAGCTCCAAAGCATTGGATGCTGGGTAAATTGACCAGCATTTGCTCCTCATCCATCTACTGGTCCCTACAAGCTGAGGTACTGTCTCCTCCTCATCATTTTCCTAAGGAACAGACTTAAGTATGCCCTAACTGGAGATGAAGTAAAGAAGATTTGCATGCAGTAGTTCATTAAGATTGATGGCAAGCTCCAAACCAATATAACCTATGCTGCTGGTTTTATGGATGTCATCAGCATTGACAAGACTGGAGAGAATTTCCGTCTGATCTATGGCTCTAAGGATAGCTTTCCTGTTCACCGTATTACACCTGAGGAGGCCGAGTATCACTTGTGCAAAGTGAGAAGGATCTCTATGGCATGAAAGGAAACCCTCATCTGGTGATCCATGATGCTCGCACCATCCGCTACCCTGATCCTCTCATCAAGGTGAATGACATGATTCAGATTGACTTAGAGACTGGCAAGATACCAATTTTATCATTTGACATTGGTAACCAATGTGTGGTGGCTGGAGATGCTCACCTGGGAAGAATTGGGGTGATCACCAACAGAGGGAGATACCCTGGTTCTTTTGATGTAGTTTATGTGAAAGATACCAATGGCAATAGCTTTGCCACTTGGCTCTCCAACATTGTTTTTTTCTGCAAACCTCCCCAGTACATAGTTGTATATTTTTTAGTTGTGGGTCCTTCTACCTGTAGCATGCGGGACACCACCTCAGCATGGACTAACAAGTGCTTCCATGTCTGCGCTCAGGATCCGAACCAGCGAAACCCCAGGCTAAGCAGAGCACGTGAACTTAACCACTCGGCCACGGGGCTGGCACCTCTCCAACATTTGTGTTATCAGCAAAGGCAATAAACCATGGATTTCTCTTCCCTGTGGAAAGGGCATCTGCCTCACCACTGTTGAAGAGAGAGACAAGAGACTGGCAGCCAAACAGAGCAGTGGGTGAAATGATCTCTAGGTGACACGGCCAGAAGAGTCTTTGTACTGAATTAAAGTTAACACACCATGAAAAGAAAAAAGATAAAAAGGAGAAATAGAACTTTCAAGTCTACCTCTACTGATTAGGATATATAATACAGTAAAATATGTAATTCTTCAGTAGACTCTACAAATATGATGAACCAACTACATGATTGCAAAATCAAATCATTAGATTTTAGATACAGAAGTTTCACGTAAAGATGGGTAAGCCAGCATGAATCCGGCAGAGTAAATATCATTTGTTTCCTTCAGGTCAATTTAGGGCTTAACCGAATGGTCTTGTTTTTAAATATAAAACAAGATTCTTTCATTTATCAGATTAAAAAAACTATTAACATATAAGTGGGCCTTTTTGAAGAATTCTGTATAAGCTACTTAGTAGTTATGTTAAAGCTTTTAAAATGAAAAGCTTTTAAGACTTATTCCAACAAGGTATCTTTACTGGTAAAAACTCAAAAGTGTGATTGTTTACTTGATATGAATGACCCCGTGAACTCTGAAATGAATGGCAGAATACAGATAATTGTATTTTACACTCACAGCTATAACCTGCATTGTGTACAATCTATTTAGAATTGCTATGATGTTACATTACAGTCTGTTTTATGCCTAATGTTTTCATTCTAGCATTTCTAAATTTCTCTGCTTAACAATTTTAAATTGAACTGTAAGGTAACAACATAATTTAGGTTACTGAAAGTCAATTAACTCTGCATGATACTTGAGAAAAAATTGGCTTACGCAATTGCAATTTCAGAAAATAAAAAGCTTCTTTTTTGTTTGTAAAGAGTAGCTCCCATCAAGGACTATTTTTCTACTGGAATATATTTTTGGCTCCAACGCAGCAGAAAATAAAGATACCTTTTTCCCTTTTGCATTGTTGACTCCACAGTATCCCCCTGGCTGAAGAAATTTCCCTGAACAGTGTAGCCTGTTCAGTGCTTTGGGGTGCTTTAGGGAACATTGTTTCAAAAAAGATTAAACCGCTGATGGCTTTAGCTTTTAACCTCTGTCATAAATACAAGGACTCTACTATATCCTCACAATTTAAATGCAAATAATCTTTAAACAAAACTAATCTTGAGGGCTTTTGTCTAAGGAGTGATAAATGGAAGGGAATTTTATAAAGTGTGATAGTGAGCAACTCTGGTTTCTTTTTCACATCAATCATCTCCCCACATGGATCAACAACTAAAATAGTTTAGTGCTTTGGAGGGAGTCGGGGAAAGCAAGTTCATCATTTAGCTGCTCGTGGAAATACCTTGGGGAGAAGTAGTTGATTCAAACAGTAAGTGTTAATTGAAAAACGTGTAAAGGAAACTGAAGGTCCTTCCTTTAGATTTGCTTACCTGCAGAACCAAATCTGAGTTGTGCCTAGAAAGCCTAACAGTTTTGTCTAAAATGACATATGCTTAATACAAAGAAAGTATACAATTGTTAGAGTTCTTTTATATTGAAGAAATGAACTTATCTTTTCAAAACATTACTTTCGGCAGAATTTTGTGATAATTAAGATGGTATTTTACATATATCCAACAGAAAGAAAACTTACCTTTGGTAATTTTAATTGTTCCTGATCTTACTGTTCAAATATTGCAAATTTAAAAATAAGAATTTGTGTTCAATATTTTCTCTTACTTCCATTGATTTTTTTAACACGTAAAAAGTGATAGCAAATAAGTAAAAATTTAAAAATAAAAGAAGATAATGTATATTCTTTATTAAAAGGAATTAGGCTTCTTCATGGAGAGATTGAGCTCAGGTTCGGAGCAGAGAAAGTACACATTGAGTCTGGATTATTTTGTTTTATCAAAGGTAAGAAAGGATTCCAAAGATCATTAGGACATAAGTAAAGGAGAAAGGAAACAGTGTGAAAATGCATGCCCTGGCTGGATAATAATGGATAATAATCTGCATTCATCCTGACGTGAATGAGTGAATAAATGAATGAAAAAGGAAAATTCTTCCTCACAGAAGCAGAGCCGCTAAAAAGTATAAGGAGAATTATAGAGTCAAAAAAAGAGTCAATACATGATAAATCTAGTAGGTCAAATTTGATAAATAAAATTAGTTATTAACTACAAAAAATTTTTTTGTAATAAGGATATCTGGTAGATTAGCTTAACAAAGTCATCAAATTAATATTACTATATCAGGACGAATTAATATTGTGTGCTCCCTGATACAACACATTGATAAGAATAAACATCACTTTTGGGGTATTCCTACCAAAATATATGCAAAACTCAAACAGAAGGACAAGTCTAAAAAAGAATGCACCTGTGCTCTTTAAAAGCGCCAGAGTCATATAGCGTTATAAACCAATGTTACCGCAACAAAAATAAAAAAATAAAAATAAAATTGCCAAATTCAAGGGAGACAAAGGAAGTTTAAGGAAATATTCTAGATCAAAGAATACAAGACAACAGAATGTAATTTATGATATTGGACTGGATCCTGAACCAGGAAAAAATAAAGGACATTATTGGAACAACTGATGGAATTTGAAAATGAACTGTGGATTAGAGAACAGTATTGTATCAATATTAAATATTCTGATTTTAAAAACTGTACCATAGTTATGTAAGTGTATAGTGACATATTTAGGTTTAAAGGGACATGATTCTACAACATACTCTAACTGATTCAGGAAAATTAATTATTTATGTACATACACACACATGTGTAAGTGTGCACACTTATACAAACAGACAGAAAGGGGGCGGTGATAAATAGGCAAATGGGGCAAAATAGAGATATTTGGCCAAATTGCATAAAGATTCTGTGGGAGTTCTTTAAACTATTTTGGCAACTTCTGTATTAGTTAGAGGTTATATCAAAATAAAAAAAAGTTATGAAAGTAAAAATAAAGATAATATTACTCAACTGAATTGATAGAGATGAGAATTTGCTTTTATCACAGAATCAAAGGAATCATTTTATCCACAGGTTACAAGGAACACTGAAAATGAAATACAGCTGTGGTATAAATCAGATCGAATCTAAAATAGATATGAGCAACTAGAACTGCTTTGATATTTGAAATAATATCGAATTAAATCAACAGGCTAAACATTTTATTTGTTTATGTAAATTTTTAAAAAATTTAATTTAATTTAATTAATTAATTTTTTTTCCTGGAATATTAGCCCTGAGCTAACATCTGCCAATCCTCCTCTTTTTTCTGAGGAAGACTGGCCCTGAGCTAACACCCGTGCCCATCTTCCTCTACTTTATATGTGGGACGCCTACAACAGCATGGCGTGCCAAGCGGTGTCATGTCCGCACCCGGGATCCGAACCAGCAAACCCTGGGCCGCTGAAGCAGAACGTGCACACTTAACCACTGTGCCACCGGGCCAGCCCTATTTAAATTTTTTTTACACCTTGTGGTTTTTTTTGAGGATGATTAGCCCTGAGCTAACCTCTGCTGCCAATCCTCCTCTTTTTGCTGAGGAAGACTGGCCCTGAGCTAACATCTGTGCCCATCTTCCTCTCTTTATATGTGGGATGCCTGCCACAGCGTGACTTGACAAGTGGTGTGTAGGTCTGAGCCTGGGATCTGAACCGGTAAACCCTGGGCCACCAAAGTGGAATGTGTGAACTTAACTGCTGTGCCACAGGGCTGGCCCAGACTAAATATTTTAAATACTTAATTTGTGATTACTTTTATTATCTCTTAAATACTGTTTTGCAGTAGCAACATTTAGCCCCTAAAACACAAGTAAGTCTTATTAGAGCTTCATTCAGTAGGTGCTGATTCTTTCCTTGATTAATCCACTATTTGGTGTCATTATCTGTTGACAATTGTCATGTGTAATACATAGTTGAGAGAGCTACCCAGGAAAATTGCTAGGGGTTCTTTATCTCAGGACTTGGAGATAAACAAAATAAAAAGCATAACAGAATGAACAAATCTTGGAAGGAAAACTAGTTACATCTTACCACTCATTTAACTATATATCTATATTGTTGAAAGATTTATGGCTGGAGTCAAATATAAATCTCTAGTTTCTCTTCACAAAGAACTGGAGAAACACCTTAACTAATTTTAACTGGGAGAATAGTCTCTTTCCTAGTATTGTCTGGAATCCTTGACTTTCAACTTTTAATAAAATTTCCTATATCATTAGTTTCCCCTCCTTTTCTGTATTTCAATCAGTACATTATTCAACAAATACCAGATCCTTAAGTGTTCCACGGGAGTAATAAACTAAATAATAATGTAATTTGTGTTCTGGGAGTTACAATCTAGTGAGACAGAGGGAGAGAGGGTGTAATTTGTGTAATGGGATAGCTTTGATTTTGTCAGAGTTTTTAGTACTATTTGCAAGGTATTCATAATCTGCGTGCAGTTGTTTAAAGTCAGCTTTAAATATAGTGTCACCACTTTGTTGTTAATGAGAGCTGTTTCTTCCAATAAGCTCTTCGAATATTGTTTTTGCGTTTTCACCTGGGAATGACCAACCTGAATTTACATTTTGTTCTTTCTCTAATTTGAAAACTTTCTACCTTCTGCCTGTAATGTTGTCAATTTGTGGTAATAGGGAAAGTTATAGTCTGCCTAGTTTTTTGAGAAAAGTATCCCTCATTAGGCAGACACATGGATACGCAAAGGCTAAAACCGTTAATATCTCTGCCTGGGTCCCTCTCTACCCCACTAAAGCAATGCAGGTTTTCCTTTTTAACTCTTTCCTTTCTAACATTATGCGGGCCCTATTACCTCACTTTCTATGTCCCAAATCAGCAGCAGTTCCCCATCTGTACAGAATAAAGTCAATAATATTTCCACCATCTGCTGTCCATGCTCTACCTTGGCAGCCCCTTCTCATCCTTGAAGAAGTAGTTCAAATATAATTTCCTCTATGAAATATAAAATCTTTCCCAAATCCAGTCCTTACACTTAATTTCCTGTACAGCATCCTGTGTATATTGTAGGGGAGGAAAAACATGTGCTCTACCTTCTTACGTTTGTAAGTGAGGCCCACACATTAAACTGCCAAAAGACTGATTAACAGGAGAAAAAGCATAGAAATTTTGATGATGTTAATATTTTTATATGCACGGGGCTTCCCCTAAAAAGAAGAGAAAACCCAAAGAAGCAGTTAGACTCTGGAGATTAAATACCATTTTTAAAAATTGGGGGCTGGCCCCGTGGCTGGGTGGTTAAGTTCACACGTTCTGCTTCAGTGGCCCAGGGTTTGCTGGTTGAGATCTTGGGCGTGGACCTACACACCGCTCATCAAGCCATGCTGTGGCGGCATCCCGCAGAGGAGAACTAGAATGACCTACAATTAGGATACACAGCTATGTACTGGGGCTTTGAGGAGGGAAAAAAAAAAAAGAGGAAGATTGACAACAAATGTTAGCTCAGGACCAATCTTCCTCACCAAAAAACATTAAAAAAATGCAATAAATTGTAGAAAAATGATAGACAAGAGGAAGAGACTTGGGCTTCTAGGGGTGGTAAATTGCAGGCAGATAAATATATGGGGGAAGCTAATGGCAGATAAGGGTTAATTTAGTAAGGTTGGCTTATGCAGACTCACTTCAGTGCCTTCGGCATCTCTAGCAATACGAGTTGTTCTGTCATTCCTGGTAAGAGAGATGATAGTGTCCCCATCACAAGGGAAATTTAAACTCTGCTTTTAGGCAGATAGAGGAAACCTCAAGAAGGCTTTTTTCCCTGCATCTAAGTCTCAAGTGTTTTCAACTTAAAATAATCTTTACACCAATTCTTGGGTTCTGGATAAGTCTCCACAACACTTATGTTACAGTACATGTATTTTTTGAGAATTCTTTATGCATTTTCTCTGCTCCTTGAAGTTATGGGAGATGTACTGATCGTTGTAAACCCTCTCTTTACCTATCTCCACTGACCACACTATACCCAAAAGGTAGTATGATGCCTGGAACAGAATAAGTTCTCTTTAAACTCATGTTGGTAATCAAGAGCTTCATGTAGCCCTTGACTAAATCTTTACTAAGTAGGAAACATATGGGAATTTTAGTCATACAGGCCTGTATTCAAAGATTTTATGTTTTTTCCTTTTTCTCCCCAAAGCTTCCCAGTACATAGTTGTATATTCTTCACTGTGGGTCCTTCTAGTTGTGGCATGTGGGACGCTGCCTCAGCGTGGCTTGATGAGCAGTGCCATGTCCGTGCCCAGGATTTGAACCAATGAAACACTGGGCAGCCTGCAGCAGAGCGTGCGAACTTAACCACTCAGCCACAGGGTCAGCCCCCATACAGGCCTGTATTCAAATTGTGACTGGAGAACTTGTAAGCTAAGTGGTCTTAGGGAAGTTGATTAGGCTCAGAGGACATTAGTTTCCTCACGTGTACAACAGAAATATTGATATTACCTCCCTGGAAAGGCTGCTGTAAGAAATACATGAAAAATAATGAGGGCTGGTCCCGTGGCCAAGCGGTTAAGTTCATCCTCTGCTTTGGTGGCTCAGGGTTTTGCCAGTTTGGATCCTGGGCACAGACATGGCACTGCTCATCATCAGGTCATGTTGAGGTGGCATCCCACATAGCACAACCAGAGGCACCCACAACTAGAATATACAACTATATACTGAGGAGCTTTGGGGAGAAGAAGAAGAAAAAAAAGATTGGCAACAGATGTTAGCACAGGTGCCAATCTTTAAACAAAAAAAAGAAAAATAATGTGTATAAAATTCCAAGGTGGGACAGAATAGCATAAGACAGAATAATGATGTACCTAGAACAACCAGAAAAAACCCAAACAGATAAAATATAAAAATGACTAAGCTGAAGGCAGCTGAGAGCTGCTGAAGACACAGAACTAAAAGAACGAAGACTCCAGAGAGAAAGCTCCTCAAAGAGGCAGGATCAAAATGGGCCAAAGAGAAACATAGAAATAAAGACTATAACAAAGCACAAAGAAAAGGGCAATTATAAAGGTAAAGATAACCAAAAATTGACTGAATATTCATTGCATAAAACAATCATAGTTACGTCTTGTGGGGTTGTAGTATATATGGATTTATAATGTGAAACCAAAATTATATAAAAAGCATAGAATATGTGGAATTAAAATGTTCTAAGATTCTATGGGCCAGCCCTGGTTGCCTAGTGGTTAATTTTGGCATGCTCCGCTTTGGTGGCCTGGGTTCCATTCCCAGCTGCGGATCTGCACAACTCATCTATCAGTGGCCATGCTGTGACAGCCACTCACATACAAAATAGAGGAAGATTGGCAACAGATGTTAGCTCAGGGATAATTTTCTTCAGTGCAAAGAAAAAAAAATATCCTAAGATTCTAGCTTTGCTTTGGTAGTTCTAAAAGATATCATTTTTATTAGATAGTATGAGTTGACAAAGCATATTATAAGCTCTATGGTAACAAAGAATAGAAAAAGAATAAACAACTCATAAGTTAATAGAATAAAAAAATAAAGTAATGGAAAGTTTTAAATAATTCCACCCCTCACCCTATACGCCCCACCCTGACCCCATCAGTCCTTTAAACTCCTGGCTGGGACATAGCCACCTCAAGTCCTCTCCTCTGGCAGTTCCTTCTGCCTGAAAAGTCTTTCCCAGATAATATGCATAGCTCATGCCCTCCTCTTGTATGGGTTTTGCATTTCATGAATTTTCTGCCTGTAATATTTTCCTCCTTAGGTCTTACCACTAACATTCAATATCTTTTACGTATTTGTGTATCTTACTCGTTTCTTGCCTTACTCACTGGACAATAAGCTCTGTGGTTTATTTCATTCTCCCCTGAGTCTCCATTGCTAAGACTTGTGCTTATCTCACAGTAGGTACTTTTGAAGAATGGATGAATGAATGAATATTTCTAGATGTTGAGAGGAATGGAGAAAACTTTGACTTCAACTTTGGGCAAGTTGAGGGTGAAATACTTAAGGGAAAAACCAGATAATATCTGTTTTGGAGGATTCAGATAACCCTTCAAATAGTCAACTATTTTTTTTAAATAGGGTGTATAACTACAGTAATTTCATGTATAAGCCAAATTGATCTCATTTTTAAAATGAAAAGTCAAATCACATGATCAACCAAGTAAAATTTCACTTAGCAGAGGGCTAACAAGACTGAACTTTGAAATCAGAAATTCTCTGGAAATTAGAGGATGGAGGGAAACCATGTGCACTCATTAATTTGCACTGCAATTAAAATACTGCATAGTAAATACTAATATATTCTATTTCACACATATTTTTGCAGATTTTATTTGGGGGCATCTTTTGTGCATTCAGCATCTTCTTTTAAATATACTTTATATAAAATATTGTATAAATAAAAGATGAAGACATGAGTGGGCTAAGGTAGAAGAGAAAGAAAAAAGTGAGAGCACGAAGATGCCAAATTCAAAGTGAAACTTTTACTGTGACATTTGTCCAATTAAATATGAAATGCCATAGTTTATAAATTCTCTGTTGAAATAAATTATGTAGATCAGGAACATAGGAAGACCTTGACAGTCCTTCTACTCCAGTGGTTTTATGAAAGATTAGGATAAAAAATCCCAAATATAAAAAAAATGGATGAAAAGAAGGTTTAATGATAGAAGTGCTTTCCATTAGGAATAAAACTACGTGAGGGGCTGCTAATCTGAAAGGGGTACCAGAGAATACTTTTAACTTAATACCCAGCATAGAAGTCTCGGTAGTTCTTTATTTTTTTAAAATTTGTGAATGTCAATTTTATTAGTTAACATAGGTAGAAGAAAAAATTGTGTTTATAATCTCAGGAAATAATGAATATTACATTTACTTCTTTTTGAATGAAAGTTAGTTTTTTTTTATTTTCAAAGATTTTTTTTCCTTTTCTCCCCAGAGCCCTCCAGTACATAGTTGTATATTCTTTGTTGTGGGTCCTTCTAGTTGTGGCATGTGGGACATCACCTCAGCATGGTCTGATGAGCCGTGCCATGTCCGTGCCCAGGATGTGAACTGGTGAAACCCTGGGCCACCGAAGCAGAGTGCATGAACTTAACCACTCAGCCATGGGGCCGGCCCAGTTTTTCTTTCTTACTTCTACTCTATGTTATGCACTTATTAAGACAAATACAAATGGATTTTTAGGTACTCGATTTATTTAATTAGTAGTATATTTAATTATAAACTATGTATCATCCATTGTTCTTTTGTACTATCTCCGTAAACTCTAAAAATTGCATTTTTTCCTCTCATTTACCAAATATTTATGGACCACCTACTATGTACTAAGGATTCTTTGGCATACGAAAGATATAACGGAAAATAAAACAGGAAAAAATTCCTGAATGCATGACGTGTATATATTAGTGAGAGGAGATACACAAATAGCTTAATTTAAATAGTATTTAAAAGATGATAAATGTGATGGGAAAGAATAGGGTACATAAAGGTGATAGATAAAGAGATGAGTTAGAATTTTAAGTAAAGTTGCCAAGTTTGACTCATTGAGAAGGTGACACGAGTAAAATTCATAAGAAAGACCAAGCAAGGATTGAGACTCACATATATTTTAGGGAAAAAACATTCTAGAAAGAAGAAAGAAATATTACAAAACTCTGAGGTGGAAATGTGCTGATTGTGCTCGAGGAAAAGCAAGATTTGATTGCTGGAGCAGTTGGCAGCATCATAAGAGATGAAATCAAAGATATAACAAGGGTAAGACTTTGTAGGGCCTTGTAGGGCATTAATATGACTTTGGCTTTTGTTCTGTGTGAAGCTGGGAGGCATTAGAGGTTTGAAGCAGAGGGATAGCAAAATTTCAGTTATGTTTTTGAAGTGCAAAGCTGTGTTGAGAATACACTCTAAACAGCAAGCACTGGCGCTGGGAAGCATTACTTAGAAGACCGTTGAACTATTAGGTAAAGTTCATGAGAAGTGGTCAGATTTGAGATTTTTTTCCTTAAAAAAATACAGAGTCAGGGTTGTCCCGGTGGCATGTTGGTTAAGTGCACATGCTCTGCTTTGGTGGCCTGGGGTTCGCAGGTTTGGATCCCCATACGAACCTACATACGGCTCTTCAAGCCATGCTGTTGCAGCATCCCACGGACAAAAAATAGAGGAAGATTGGCAACGGATGTTAGCTCAGGGCCAATATTCCTCACCAAAAAAAATATATGTATATATATATACATATATATATTTATAATCAACATATTTTCCTGATAGATTAGCTACGGGTATGAAAAGAAGAGGAGTTCAGGAAGGCACTCAGCAAGTAGAAGCATGAAGTGTGATGAATGAGATGAGAATGAATGCATGTAGATCAAATTTGTGGGCAAAATGAGGAGTTCATACTAATGTTGATTCGTAAGTTAGAGTTCCAAATGGAAATATTGAGTAATTAGTTGTATGTAAGAATCTAAATTTTCACAGGCTAAATTTGGGAGTTACTAACTTGGTATTTTCACTATATAGGTGGTCTTTAAAGTCACGTGATTGGGTGGAATTACTAAAATAATTTTATAAACAGATAAGAAGAGAGTTCCACAGATCGAGTCCTGAATATTGCAATATTAAGAGAGAGAAGAACTAGAATTCACAAAAGCAAATAAGTGGTAGGATCAAGAATGGGGAAAAACCAAGAGAATGTTCTAGCTTGAAAAGTAAGTGAAGAAGAAAGTATATCAAAGAAAAGGAAATAACCTGCCTGCTCAAATGCTACTGAGGTTAAGTATGGTGAAGACATAATTTGCTATTGGATTTAAGAATGAGAGAGTTATCGAAGACTTTGACAATTTGGAGTTTCTGAAATTTTTCTTCCAATTGCTTCCATTTCCTCCTTGAAGGATGTTGCAAAATCATCATCTGAGAATGGGAATGGGACAGAAGAATGTCCTATTCTTAGGTGCATATCTTTGTTTCATCTTTCATCTACTTTTTAAAAATTCTTACTTTCCTTAGAGTTTACAGATAAGCTTTTTCCCTATCCTCTATCACATACCCTTCAGCAACAATGTCACAGAGTCTGCACAAGTAATTTATTAATTTTAACTTCAGTTTCTGAGGAAAACTAGCATCTATTATTTTCTGTCGGTGAATTGGATTTTCAATTAATTGTGCATGTAGCACCATCGGCAAGTCTATTAAAGACCCTTTCCTATTCACAAAGCACGTGGAGTAATTAAATTATGTTCATGGATAAAGAAATGCCTCTATTTTAGTTAGACATAAAGAACCAAAATACCATGTAAGCAGGAAGTTAAAGTAGAAGGAAAAAGAAAAGAAATAGAGAATATATATACCCATTGCATATACACACACACACATATACATATATACACACATGCGCATCTGCATATATATGGATGTGTGTGTATATTTTATACATATTCATATAAAATTTCATGTATATACAAATTTAGAATCAAACCTTTCATTGTGACAAAAGAAAATTGCCAAATTTAGTAACAGCAGCATCAACAACAATTATAAAACAACAATGAAGCCAACACTATACTATTCATGTTCTCTGTACCTGGCATGGGGTTGAGCATGGTAAAATACGTTCGTTCATTTTGTCCTCACAAGTATTCTATGAGGCAGATATTATTTTTATTCCCATTTTATAGATCAGAAACCTAAAACTTTGAGTAAGTACTTGTCCAGGTTCATCCAGCAAGTTAGCAGTGGAACTGGAATCCAAAGCCAGACAGTGCTTGCTTGCACACTTACTCACTGATATACTAAATATTTACACTACATAGGAGAGTAAGATGGTGTCATTGGAAAGCCATGAGAATGACTTCATAATTTTCAGTGAAAATTCTCAATGCACTAGATATATTTTAAAAACTTGTAGGAGAATGACTTTTGTTCTTATAAACAAAAACGAGCTGATACTTAAGGTATGTTCTAGGCACTGATGTGAAGGATTGATGACGATGTCAGTGAGTACAAAGCAGGTCCACCAGCAAAACATTTAATAAAGTGTTTCTCCTTGAATGTTATGATGGTATCACGCCTTTGGAAAAAGAAGATTGATGACAAAACAATATCACTCTTTATATTTCCTAAATAAGAACTTTCTATGATGAACACATTTCTCCTATCTAAAAAAAAAACTTTCTTACATTGGTCTATAAAGACCTTTAGAGACTATAAAGTATTAGAATTTTAATACCAATCTAATAGCTAATATCGATTAAGTGCACATTGTTAGTCTACACTTTTCTAAACCACTTCTCATTTATAACTTTACGTAATTCTCATAAAAGTACAATAGTTTGATATTTTAATTATTCCAGTTTACAGATGAGGAAACTGAGGCACAAAAGGATTAAATGATTACTCTAAAATCACACAGGTGGTTAGTGGCAGCCCTGTCTTAAAAGAATTACAAATTTGTCCATGAGCTTATTTGGAATAGAGTTTAAATGCATAGCAAGCATATCTTTCTGTATCAAATACTCTTGCAAAGAGCTTTCAGAAGTAATAAAGTCTGTATCTTGCATAAGTTTGAGGGAACAAAATGTTATTGACTCCATAACTTCAACTCTTAGGATTTCTATACACTCCAGTATTCTAGTTCTGTCTTTTCTTTCGTCATCATTCTGCTTTAATGATGACTCTTGTTAAAAATAAAAAATCCCTTCACTGCCGAAAAGATAATCATTAAAGGTTTTTACAAGAAATTCCCATTAAAATGTGCTAAATTTTCCATTATTTTTATGCCTTTATATTATATCTTTGTTTCAGCCTATTATTAAAAAGATTGACTGCTATATGCTCTTTGAGCAGTATCAATTAGACAATCAATGAATTGGTAGAGATTATGGGGAGGAGTAATTCTTGTAAGATAGTCACATTCCTTTACAATTAGGAATTTAGGTTAACAATAGAAGAACGCAGTGTACTTCATAAATTTCCATTGCGTTTTTTCCTGTCCTGTTATTCATGTGTTTAGACAGGCTGCTAAAATGTGCTCAATCCGATCAGCCATAGAACAAAACTCTATTTCCAGCCTTGAATTATTGAGCTCTCAGAGGAGATGGAATATGTTCACTTTGCAAGGTAATCTTTTTTTTGGAAACTGTGTTTTTACACTCTCATACTCTACAGTAATGAATCATTTTATATTGAGGAATTGATGGACGATTTTTTGGTGATTCATTTGGGACTGCCTGGAAATGACAAATAAAACCAATCAAACATAATTGCAGATGGAAGACGACATCTAAATTTTAGATATATGCGTGACGTTGGCATGAGGATTTGGAACGCTCTGGGTTCTTTATGTTCAGGTAGCTATAACTGCCTCCATAACTACCTGCTTTTATGACAAACAAAGATATGAAATGAGAAGCTTCATAATTAAAATGCTTTCAGCATTTTACTCAATGCACATTTTCTCTGTAAATTTGCTGAAAGAAAAGACAGAATAATGGAATTAAATATGAAGAACTGAAAAAAGATCCAAAGTCTCAGCTTTACAAAACCTATGAAACTACATAAAATTAACAAGTAACCTGTCAATATATGTTTTCATATATTAATGGTTAGAAAAACCTGCCACGCACATAAAACTTTTGAAGAAAAACTCCTAAAATTGGCCAAAATATCCTCAGAAACAAAATATCACATTGAGATTATCAATCAGGGCTATTTCTGTGGCATTTCTATATAGGGATTCCTTCAGATAATATATGAATACTGTGGTTTCAAAAATGCTGAATATAGATATTTATATTCAGAATAGAAACTATGAAAATTAGCATTAATAGCTTATACAGGGGGCCTGCCTGGTGGCACAGCAGTTAAGTTAGCAAATTCTGTTTCAACGGCCTGGGGTTTGCTAGTTCGGATCCTGGGTGAGGACATGGCACCACATGTCAAGCCATGCTGTGGTAGGTGTCCCACATATAAAGTAGAGGAGGATGGGCAGGGATGTGAGCTTAGAGCCAGTCTTCCTCAGCAAAAAGAGGAAAATTGGCGGCAGATGTTAGCTCAGGGCTAATCTTCCTCAAAAACAAAAAAAAAAGCTTACATAGACACATGAAGCCTGTCTTTAGAGGATCAGAAGACACTAAGGAAATACCCTGAGAAAGCATTTATTATCCCAAAATGTAACTCCTAATGTTAATTTAGGTTGTTTGTAAAATAAATGCATCAAAAATAGTATAACTATATGAAAAGAATCAATAGAAATTAACTAATGGTAAAGTCTTGTTCAGGGAGAATGATCCATAGCATGGAAAAAAAACTAGAGTTGAAAGGAAAAATTGCTCCTGTAATATATGAAATATTTTGAAAACATAAGAATTAAAAAATATTAGAAGTGGCTCTATCCGTCATTTATCCTGTGATTCACATATTACAATTACTATGTTTAAATGTAATATTTTGTAACATTATTTAATTGTATAAACATACCTGTGGTCATTCATTAACCATAAAATACTAAGTGTATGCATAAGTGCCTTGATCAAGTACCAAGGTGGTACGTGTTTCAGATGACTGATGGCAAAGAGCACAGAGTCTGCACCAAAGTAACACCTCCCATTGTTGCAAAAATATCTTAATAACAATACACCAGACACTCAAAACTCACAATACCCAAACAGGATTTTGGAAGGGGGAAAACAAGAAAAAATATATATATAAATTTGTGGGGGAAACATGGCACATATTTTCACATGAGTAAGACAATAAAATAATTCCTTGAAACTTTATTTTAGTCCGCAAATATTTCAGTCAGTAAATAAAATGTCGAACATTGTTCTTTACTCACAGGTGAAGGTATAAATGGATTTAACCAGAGAAAAGACATGAAAATGAATGGGGGGAGGGTTTCCTCACACTAGTTTATATAAACTAATTAACACAAAACATGTATGAAAGATTACATCTTTTCTCTGAAAGTAATAGCAATCCATTACAAATATGGCTGCAATTTTATTCATAATACAATAAATATAAATTAAAACAGTGAATGTATTTTTCTTACAAGCTGGTGAGCGAAAAGTGGATTTAATTAGAAAGAAAGTAAATACTATAAAGACACCACCATAGGGATTTTGAAGAAAATTATGAGGACTATAAAAGTTTATAAATTTGATGATGCCAGTGTTTTACTATGTTAAATTAAATTGAGAAACACATTATTTGCCCTTTTCCATGTGGTTGTACTGTTAATGTATTTCTACCTCCAGCTTCTGAGTGAGAGGGCTAGCCTCCAAGATGGCTCCCCATAATCTCTACCTCCTGATATTCCTGGAGTCCCTTCACATATTACATCAGGGTTGGCCCGTGTAACAGGGGGAATATGTCAGAAATAATGGTATGTCACTCCTAAGGTTGCGTTATTGTCTTGGTTGCTCTCTCTCTCGGATCACTTGCTCTAGGGGAAGCCAACGGCCATATCGTGAGCAGCCCTATGGCAAAGCCCACAGGATGAAGAACTGAGGCTTCTGAGCAACAGCCCTCAAGCAACTGAGGCCTCCTGCTCACAGCCACGTGAGTGAATGTGGCCATAGATTCAAGAGCCAAGTCAAGTCTTCAGATGCTTGCCACCTCAGCCTACATCTTGAGTGTCACTTCATGAGATCCTGAGACAGAATTATTTATCTCGGCCCCTACCAATTCCCGACTCTCAGAGACAGTGTGATAAAATAAATGCTTGTTGTTTTGAGCAGCTAAGTTTTGGAGTAATTTGTTAGGCAGCAATAGATAATATAAAAAGAGAAGTAATTTTAATGAGGCGAGGAAGAAAGGGGGTAAGGGAAAAAAGACGGGAAATGCATAATCGTATAAATTCTTGTCGCATGTGAATGCACATCCACATTCCAATTTTCCTAAATAATGTGGTACAATTTACAGGAGAGAACAGTACAACTTTAAAAATAATAATAATAAATAATCATGACTCTATTACTCAGGTCCCAAAATGTTTGTGAATGACACGTATCTACCTGTGTGATCCTCTCATATCCTGTCCAGATGGCTTGACTAAAATTGAATATTGTGTTTTATACTTCCATATAATTTTATCACTATATAGTGATAAATATTTATGTACGTATGTATAAATTTATATCATTATATTGTTCATTTTTGTTTGCTCTGGAATTATATTTAAAAAGTCATATTCTATGTAGCCTAATTGGATTTGTTCTTTTCATCAACACTGCTTCCTGTAATGAATACATGTGTGTATTCATACATGTTATTGTATCATAATATTCATTTCCCTTGTAGAATAATGTTCCATGGTATGGAGATACCAAAATTTAATTTACCCACTTTTCCATGTGTGGAGATTGAGCTTGTTTCTAGGTTTTGTTCTTAGAAACAATGCCATTATAAGCATTCTTATCCCGTCTTCTGGTCCACTGTAGCAGGATTGTGTCACACATGCAAGAGTATAATTGTTGGGTCATAGAGTCTGGCGATACTCAGTTATACAAGATGGTGCTGAATTGTTCAGCGAAAATTTGTATCGATTAACACACTCATTACCAAAAGATAAGAGATGTCAGAAATATCTCTAATATTTGGCATTGCCAAATTTTATTTTTTGCCAATCAAATGAATGTGAAATGGAATCTCATTATGGTCTTATTTTGCTCTGGTTAATTGTGAGGCTGAGCATCTCTTCTTATGGTTATTTATTTTTTCTGCTGGGGAGAGATTTGCTCATTTATCTATAGGCCTACATGGTGGATTGCTAAAAAAAATGACCCTAATATCCTTAAGGTCTATCCATGTTGTTGCAAATGGCAAGATTCCATACTTTTTTATGGCTGAATTTTATTCCATTGTGGAATATTTATATAAATATATATGTATTTATTTCATCTTCTTTATCCACTCATCCATCGATGAACACTTAGGTTATTTCCATATCTTGGCTATTATAAATAATGCTGCGATGAACATAGGGGTGCATATATCTTTTCAAATTACTCTTTCATATCCTTTGGATAAATGCCAAGAAATGGAATAAATCAGATGGAGAAAGACTAATATCATAGTCTTATATGGAATATACACCAAAATAAAACCAGTGAACAAAAAAGCAAAACAAAAACAAACTCATAGATACAGACAACAGATGGGTGGTTATCAGAGGTGAAGGAGGTTGGGAGTTTAGTGAAAGGGGAAAGGGGGCCAATTGTATAGTGACAGAGGAAACTAGACTCTTGGTGGTGAGCATGCCATCAAGTATACACACGTCAAATTATAATACTGTACACCTGAAACTTAAATAATGTTATAGATCAATGTTACTGCAGTAAAGAAAATGACCCTACCAGTTTCTCTTATCCTAAAGGCCCTTTGCCACTTCTCCCAAGAGTTAGTGTCAGCATTTCTTCCCCCTAAATTTGTGATTTGCTTGACAAATAGAATGAGACAGAAGTGACACTGTGTTACTTCTGTGCCTAGACTTGAAAAGCCTTTAGTACTCCTCTTTTCTCTGTCTTGGAGCCCTGAGTCATCAGGTAAAGAAACCTGACTACCAAGCTGGATGGGGAAGCCATGTAGAGAGAGGATCAGGAAGATGTGAGACTAAAATGAGAAAGTCCTAGCCAGTCAACCTTCAGCCACTCAAGTGCATGTGGCAGAAATGTGGTCATGTCATCTGAGATTTTTTGCCTTCGTCTTTGTCCTTCTTCCAGAGTCAACACAATGTAGTCCAGAAATAGGCATCTCAATGGAGCACTATATAAATTACAGAACCATGATGAAACAATATCTGGTTCTTGTTTTGATCCACTAAGTTCTGGAGTGGTTTGTTATGCAGCAAAAGATTATTAAAATAGATTGCTCTTTTTATTTATGATTTTATTAATTTTTTTAATTTATATATTTTTATATTTTATTTTATTTATATTTTTATGTTTTATACTAATATTTTATATTATATGCGTTGCAAACATTTTTCCAAGTTTATAGCTTGATTTTTCACTTTTTAAGATATTTTGGATGAACAGAAGTTTTTGATCTTAATATAGTCACATTTGCATTTTTTTTAATAATGAACACTTTTGCACCTTGTCTAAGAAATCTACCATCTCCCAATATCAGAAATATATTCATCTATATTTTCTTCCAAACACTGTAAAGCTTTGTGTACTGTATTTCAAGTTTTAAGCCATCTGGGTTTGAATTATAGACATGTTGTGACGCAAGGTTTCAATTTTACTTTTCCTTCCATATGGATAACAAATTTTTGCTGCTCATTTTGCCACCTCAGCCCTAAGTCAAAGCAGCGTATTTTTGTGGACCTATTTCTGGGTTCACTATTTTGTTCTGTATGTCAATTTGCCTATCCTTGTGCACTTTTTATACTGTCTAAATTACTATAGCTTAAAATAAGTCTCAGGATAGTAAAGGCTTTCCTTCTTCCACATTTTTCTTTTTCAGAAAGGTTTAAACTATTTTTAGTTCTTTGCTAGTCTATATAAGTTTTAGAATCATTGAATCTGTGGGTCAGTTTAAATCTGTAGAGAAGAAATAACATATTTATGATATTCATTTTATCTCTTGATATGAGGTATATCTCAATGTTTTTGTTCTTTAATGATTTTTTAGTAGATTTATAATTTTCTGCACACAGGTCTTGCACATCTTTTGGCAGAGTAATTTTTAAGTATTTAATTTTTCTTACTATTTAAATTTCTTTTTTTAAATTTTTTATTTATTCATTTTTTTGAGGAAGATTAGCTCTGAGCTAACATCTGCTGCCAATCTTCCTCTTTTTGCTGAGGAAGACTGACCCTGAGCTAACATCTGTGCCCATCGGCCTCTACTCTATATGTGGGATGCCTGCCACAGCATGGCTTGACAAGTGGTGTGTAGGTCCACACTCAGGATCTGAAACAACGAACCCCAGGCTGCTGAAGCAGACCGCGCAAGCATAACCACTTAGCCACTGAGCCAGCACCATTAGTTAAATTTCTAATTGTTGTTGGTAAACATTGCTTTTTTGCATACTTTTCTTATTTTGAGTCACCTTACTATTTTACCCTGTTATCTTTAGTGCTAATAACATGTCTGGATATTCATCCCCTCCCCATGTAAACAATAACATTAACTACAAATGATGGTTAATTGTTCTATTTCTAATCCTCGTGCTTTTATGTTTCTCTTACCTTTGTTCTCTCACCTTCCACCTTGTTGAATATAAGTCATGATATGGGCTGTCCATTATAAAGGAAAATGCTTCTCACACTACTCATTTAGAGTTATATTTATTGAAAACATTTTCCACCTGTGTTTACCAGGTTAAGATATTCTAAATATTTCTAAGCATTTTTTTAAAGGATTAGGAATCAAATTTTACCCTTTTTTTTTTTTTCTAGTGAGGAAGATTGGCCCTGACCTAACATCTGTTACCAATCTTCCTCTTTTGGCTTGAGGAAGATTGTTCCTGAGCTAACATCTGTGCCCATCTTCCTCTATTTTGCATGTGGGATGCCACCACAGAGTGGCCTGATGAGAGGAGTGTAAGGTCTGCGCCCAGGATCTGAACTCATGAACCCCTGGCCACTGAAGCAGAGCATGTGTACTCAATCACTACACTACTGGGCTGGCTCCTATCTTTTTCTGTTTTTTTTTTAGTTAGATGGTCAAAGGTCTTTTCCCTATAATTTAGCAATTGTCTCAACCATCTATTGATTTTTGATTGTAACAAGTTTTATTTACATTTCAACAAGTTTCATTTTCAGTTTAATTTCCAAATCTGTTTCTGCTTATTGAAGAACCTGCATAATTTGTTTCTTTAAACATTTTAAACATAGATGTTCTATATTCTGTGAATCATCTTCCAAACACAAATAATTGTTGGAGTTAAAATCTGTTGTTCATCGTTTCTTTTAGAATATCACTCGTGGCTGCTGGGATTCTGGAGAGCTTGGTAATCTTTGGCTGTGAGTGTCTTTATCTAATTCTGCCTGGGTTCTGGACCCTGTATTGAAGCTTCTCTCCAGAGAAGGTTTGCTTCTACTGTTGACTCTGAAGTGGCTATCTCAGGTTCAGTTTCTCTGACTTGCTGTTCTTGCAAAGCTTAATAGCCCCAAATCAATTAGGAATCCAGCCTGGGACAATCCCATCCCTCCTGGCTGTTTACGGGTCCTGACGTCTCCTGACAGCTCTCTGCACCCTTGTTACTCAAGCCTGTGTTACAACCTATGATATTTTCTTTCCTGACGGCCTTGTCTCCTAGTTGTCCTGCTTCACAGTCTACGATGCTTCCATTTTGGTTTGTTCGAAGACATTCTTTAATTTTAAAAACATTAAGTGGATTTTTTTAAAGACTGACAAGTGCTAATTAAGGAGAATTGAAAGGGGAGCATTGCAAGCAGACCTGCCAGTATAGTTTGGGAAGTGCACCATTGTAGCAAGTTATTAATCTTATATTTTAAGCTTAAAACAAGAAATTGTTATCTCTCACTGATGCTATATGGCCATTGATGGTTGTCAGGGGGCTGCGGGCCGTAGTAGTTACTCATAGATATCAATTCAAGAGGCTCCATCTTAATAAATGTTATTGTGATTTTGGAAGGAGGGAAAAAGAGAAAAAATGGCTGCCCACATGGTATCACTTAAAGTTTTTGTCCAGATATGATACATATTATTTCAGTTCACATTTTATTGGCAAAATAAAATCACAGGGAAACACCTTAAAGTAGGTAGAGATGTTCCATGTTTCTGAAATGATAGCACTACACATTGGTGAATAATCCTAATGGATAGAATATTCTATCTTTCTATAATAAAAATTAATTTTTCATTTATGCATGAAATTGACCCCACCTCAAGGGAGAAAGCCCAAGGTCCATCACAATAATTCATCATGCTCTGTGTTTAGGCTTTTTTGAAAATCTTAAATCTGGCCCAAGTCTGGAGACTTGTGAACCAAGAAGACAAATAATATACTTTCCACAAACCCAGTCAAATGTGGTAGCTTTGGGACAGGATAACATAATAAACACTCACTTTTTGGAAGAAAGAATTGAAGCCATATAGCAGTACCTTTTTAGAGAAATATTGAAATTCCAGAAGACAAATGTTGGCTGGAGCCTCCAATCTCATATCCTGGAAATGGAGAATGTTCTTAGATTAGATTCAGATTCTACTCCCAGAAAACAGCTTTTTAGTTCGTTCTCTACATCAGTCTGTCATCATGCACGCTTTTTCCCTTCTTTAATTATCTTCTCAGTTTCATCTTTGTGCTCTGAGCATCTTTTTAAATCTGCTCTAATAAATAAAAGGTAAGAGGCTCAAGGAAGGTTTTAAGTACTAAACAGCTATAGTTTCTTTTACTCTAAGATGATGCTTCTTCATTTAGCAGTGCAACTCTCTCAGAACCTTGCTAGCCATATTACTTATTTGATTTTAGTCTGCTGCATGTGCCAAAAACCAGACCTACAAATCTTTGGAGATATAACTAAATAACTAACTTATATGTAACTTGAGCATATCAGTTGTCGCTGGGAAAGCTACACTTTCTTTTCTTTTCCTTAGACACTTGTTTTACTGAAAAGAGATTCTGGGTGCCGTGTTAATCCAATCAGAGGTTTTAAGCATGACAGCTATACCTTTTATTTTATCTTAATAGGAGGCTGAGATTTAACAAGTCTTTGTGACTAATAGCATTTCTAAGTTGTATCTTTGACTATTCAGGTTTAAGAAGAAGTTGTCTCCTCCAACTTATAACTCTCTGAATTTCTGCTTTCATAATGGCCCACTGTTTTCTGAGCTCACTTCTTTCCTTGCAGTGCCTTGTCTAATGTAGCCAATAGTTACAGCCGATGCTCTTCCTTCTCTTTGTCAACCTCTGCATCCATCAAGCCTCCTGTTCTGGTGAATAACATTCTCTTAGAGTACAGCCATATTCATTTATTAAATATTGTTTGTGGCCACTTTCCTACTATGATGGCAGAGCTGAGTAGTTGCAATGGAGACCATAAGGCCCACAAACCTAAACCATTATCTAGTCCTTTACAGAAAGTTTGCCAATCCCAGACCTAGAGCTATAAGATTATAGGCAAGTGGGTTATTATGTTTTTGCCGCTGTATAACACGAATAGCTCTGATAGCTTCCAACTCCAATACCTTCCAACCCCCAATAACACTTATCTCACCGCTCTCTGATTGATTCCAAAGACAATGACACATATTTGAGGTTATTTGCAAACCACTTTGGTTCCAATTTATCAGTCATCTCAAAGAGGACAGGTTATGGGATGGAAACCATCAATCTCAAACATCTTTGTGGCATAAAACCATGAAGTTTATTCCTCCTTCGTGCTATGTACCTTTCATGGGAATCTGCTCACTGTCTTTCTTTTCCTTTGAGGTAGCGTTCATTTATAATATTGTATAAATTTCAGGTGTACATCATTATATTTCAATTTCTATGTAGACTGCATCATGTTCACCACCCAAAAACTAATTACAATCCATCACCATACATATTTGCCCTATTACTCCTTTCACCTTCCACCCTTCCCCCCTTCCTCTCTGGCAAACACCAATCTAATCTCTGTATCTATGTGTTTATTGTTGTTGTTGTTTTTATCTTTCACTTATGAGTGAAATCATATAGCATGTGTTTGACTTTCTCCATCTGACTTATTTAGCTTAGCATAATACCCTCAAGGTCTATTCATGTTGTTGCAAATGGTAAGATTTCACCCTTTTTATGGCTGAGTAGTAATCCATTGTGTATATATACCACATCTTCTTTATCCATTCATCCATTAATGGGCACTTAGATTGCTTCCAAGTCTTGGTTATGGTGAATAATGCTGCAATGAACATAAGGGTGCAAATATATTTTCACATTCATGTTTTCATGTTCTTTGGATAAATACCCAGCAGTGGAATAGCTGGATCATATGGTAGTTTTAGTCTTAACTCTTTGAGGAATCACCATACTGTTTTCTGTATCTGCCCATTGTCTTTACTCAGGGACATGGTCTAATGTAGGCCCCATTTGACGTATGCTTCCAAGATAAGAGTGCAGAGATGGGGGAAAGTGACCATAGTGAGAAGAAAGCTGACTCTTAAAATTTCTGCCAGGACATATTTATCTTCTGTTCACATAGTAAACTAAAGTCCGTGCCTGAGTTAAAATGGTTGAAAAGTGTGATCTTCTTGTGTGCTTGAATGACAGTATTTAGTATTAGAAAACAGCTTTTAGGATTACCACAGCTAGGTAGCAGGAGACACTGCAGTGACAATTTTACTACCAAGAGCAATCTAGGAACGGACCTGTTGATTAAAAAGCAGGCACACGAACACACACGTACACACACACCAAGTGTAATAAAGGGTGTGTATTGACTCTCCAGAGGTTCTACCAAATACTCTTTTTGATTAGCTACTGTTATTAGCTAGGGGATGGGAGAAGCACCACTAGAACTGGAATTTAATTGCAAATATAATTAAAAAAACAGAGACAATCTAAATCAGGGCTGCTACCGAAGGTAGAGGAAATTCACTATTGGATTTAAAATTTACTATTGTGTAAAATTATAAAACATCACAAGTTCCTGTACTTTAGAAACAAGCAAAACAAAATCATACTTCTTTGAGATTCTTTCTCAAAGCGTGGAGATTTCATAACAAACCGTTGAAAGGTTTATTTTAGAAAACTATTGACTTCTTTAAAGTGAGGCAATCTCTTCTTGGAGTTCAGTTTCCACTTGTTCAACAATAGTTTACAAAAATGCATCCCATAAGAAATAGAACTCATTTAGTTTCAGTTCATGGATCTTGTTTTGTTTTCCTTTAATTTTTTAAAAAGTGTCTCATGTGATTTTTTAATTCTGTAGAGCCAATTATGCATTTCCATGAAATGTTTTGCCATTTACAACTTTTGGCATATATGAATTCATTTTTCAGAACTAATCATGAAGCATTATTTTCTAAGGAACTTCACTGCTTTTATTAAATTATGAAATAATCAAGCATATATGTTAGAATGTTGTTTTTATAAATTCTCTCTTGGAATCTGAGTATGTAATAAAAGCAACATTTATTTATACAGTAGTCTTCAAACACAATTGGGGCATCAGACACATCAGAAATGGATTCAGGGTAAATTAGAACTAACTCATAGAATGATTATTTTATAGGTTTCAAATGTGAAGCATAGATTTGGATATCTACAAACAAGGTAAAATGCTTTAAGTGCATAAATTTTTGAAAAATTTGGAAATGAACAGTTTTTGTTTATTCACTCAACAAATACTTATTTAGAAATATGTGATGAGAAAAATGCTAGGTGCTCAGAATATGTTAGTGAAAATTGCAAAGATCTCTACTCTTTGTAATCTGAATAATATATTAGCAAGAGGAGACAGACAATAAGCAATTAAAATAACAAATGATATAGAAATTTAAATGTAACATATACTATGGCAATGAAAAATGTACATCAAATAAAGGATATTGGCAGTGCTGGGAAAGATTGTTACAACTTAATGGTGTGGTCTGAAGAAGACTCACTGAGAAGGTGACATTTTAGTACAGACTCAAAGAAGGAGAGGAAGCTATCCTTATAGATATTTGGGGAAAAAGTCTTTATAGGCGGAAGCATTAGCCACTGCAAAGTCCCTGAGGTTAGCATGCGCCTGCTGGGTTTGAGGAAGCATAAAGAGGCAGGTGAGGCTGGAACATAAGAAGCAGTAGAAGATGTGTTGAAGAGGCAAATAGGCATCTGATCATGTAGAGTCCATTAGGCCATTGTATGAATGTTGGTCTTTGCTCTGAGCAGAATAGGGAGTAACAGTAAGCTTTTCTTTTTTTCTTTTATTTTTTTTGAGGAAGACTAGCCCTGAGCTAACAACTGCCAGTCCTCCTCTTTTTGCTGAGGAAGGCTGGCCCTGTGCTAATATCCATGACCATCTTCCTCTACTTTATATGTGGGATGCCTGCCAAGCGGTGCCATGTCCGCACCCGGGATCCGAACCAGTGAACCCTGGGCCGCTGAGAAGCAGAACATGTGAACTTAACCACTGTGCCACCGGGCCAGTAAGCTTTTAAGTAGATGAGTGCAACATCTGATTTGTGGTTTAAAAGGATTACTCTGGCTCTGTTGAGAATCAACAATAAGGAGGCAGGGTGGAAACAGGTAGAAATGATACTGCAATAATCCAACTGAGAGAGAATTATGGCTTGGATGCGGTTAGTAGAAGTAAAGATAACGAGAAGCAGTCATTTTCTATATATATTTTCTCCACGGAGAAATAGGAAGTTGAAGGTAAGGATGGAAGAGAAGTTGTTGGTGATTTGAGGAAAGGAGAAGATATAAAATAGTTCTCCAGAACAGTGAGAAGTTAAATAGGGAAGAGAAGTATCATGTGATTTCCAGGAAGCATTAAACTACATTTGAGTTTCACAGTAATAAATTTAAATGAAAACACTCAATGTGGTTTTAAGTTTTTCTTCAGCTACATTCAACAACAGTGTACAGTTGTATTATAAACAGGTAATTAGATTTAATTAGCATTATAATTCAAATATGTAGCCAGTTGTTATATTCAAGTGAAAAGATTGTTGGGTTAAAGCTATTAAAGGGAAATGATCTTGAACACAGGAAGCTGTTGACCATTGATGGAAGAACTTACTATTTTTCTCATTATAAAAACAAATTTACTATTGTCCAATTTCTCTGGAAATAAAAGTTGTAGCACCTAAAATACATCATGGTTATATCTTATTGATTCTTTTTCCCAGTGCTGAATTCCATATCCTGGATATGTAAGATGCTTAATATATGTTAATTGATACTTATACTAAGGTAAAACAACTAAAGCAAATAATAACTTAAAATTCTCTTAGGCTTTACTTAAAAAAAATTAAGCTCACATTATATTCCAAATTTAACACCTTCTAACAAAGAACAGAGAATTACAGAGTGCGCCTTTTGTCGTGACAGCTTCCCTGAATATAATTTCTCTGCTTCTCTATCCATGAAAAGTAAGACACTTCAGGGGTTTGAGAAATGCTGTAATTAATCCTAACTTATATTATATTTAAAAGGGCCACTCTGAGTTCAGTCAATTATTATCTTTTTGATAACACTTAATCATCTTTCATTTTGGAAGGTCAACAACAGCAACCCATCAACTGAATTGAATCACCCTTAATTAACAATAATCATAACTTAAACTTTCTCTCCCTAGGAGAAGCTGTCAATTACAAAAAGGGATATTTTTGTATGTACTGAAAGGGCTCACACAAATTTTGCACTTGAAAAAGAAAAGCAACTACATATATAGCCAATTAATTTTTCTATATCCGTAATCTATTAATTTATCTATTTCATTTTTTTCTGATTTATATTCTGAATTATCTATATGTTTAACAACGAGTTTGTTATTATTGATTTTAAATTCATAAACATGAGCCTATTCAGGATTTAGGTAATAAGTCTATAGTAAATGTTCTATAGATAGGATTATAATTCTCATATGCCGTGTTCATAGGTGATATATACAAAGATGGAAAAACCAAAAGAGAAAAAGTGCAAAGATATTATGCAGTTTAATAATAGAAACTGAATTTTGTGCAATGTACCTACTTCTATTTCCTTTTTCTTTTTATTGTGGGTCATATTTTGTTGATTCTTTACATGTTTTGTATTTTTTCAACATATACTGGCCATCATGACCAAAAAGAACCACAAAACTTCCAGAGAAGGTTATCTTTGCATGGCGTCCCCTCTATCCTCTGTTGGCAGGTAGACTGAGGGTCATTCACCTCAGTCTGGCCAGGCACTGGGCTGGCCTGGGTTCCTTTACATTTTGGTAAGGTTTCCTCTACACCATCTATATCTATTTGCACCTAGATGTGGCCTCTCAATTTCTGATTCAGAGCCTGGCACATGTCCATCTCCACAGCACCCAAAGACTGTGGGAAATACAGCTCTGCTCTTCAGCCGTCCCCACCTCAGCTCTCTAGCCACCAACCTCACTCAGCCTCAAAATTTGGCAAATCTCCTGAAGGGGAAAGCAGCAGAGAGCTTGGGCCAGGCCCACTCCCTCTGGCAGGTACTTCTTGCCTTACCACTGCAACGCAGAGGGAGTTTTCACTGTGTCTTAGAAGCTACTGGTTTAGCTCTTAGGCCCCTTGTAGAGCCCCCAAACTCAGTAACTATCTTATAGAAAAAAAAAAAAACGGCTGTATGTTTGAGGCCTCTCAAGTTTTATTGTAAAAGCTCTGCTGTTTCCTCTTTCCCCAGGGACAGTGTTTCATGGGCTGAGCTTCAGCTCAGGCCCAGAGCAGACAAATGCCCATTGGGAAAAAAGGGAATGCAAGTTGTTTCCTTGCTTGAAAACAGGTCTTCCCCATCTGGAATTTCAGTTTACAACATTTTTTGGCTTCTACTCTTGTGTGGTACCTTTAAAGTCTAATATTTGTGCTTCCTTCACATGCCTTTATTTGTTGTACGAGTAGCACTAGTGTGCCATGACCTAGTCTTTCCTACATAGAAGTAAAAATCTCATGACATATACTTTCCATGAATGGTATTTTA
The DNA here is from genome assembly GCF_021613505.1 of Equus quagga. NCBI lineage: Eukaryota > Metazoa > Chordata > Mammalia > Perissodactyla > Equidae > Equus > Equus quagga. Next base: position 51,051,274 of record NC_060278.1, on the reverse strand, counting down.
TGTTTATCATCCTTTTCTGTATGTACCAATATTTACATTCACTGAGTTTAATATTTTATAATTGTATTGTAGGGGAGGAAGACATTTCCTCTACCCACTCTAGGTCCTTCTGGCCAGACAATGAATTAATTTCACATGAGACAGAATAACAGGAGAAAATCAAACAAAGCTTTATAACATGTATACATGGGAGACACACAGAAAAACTGAGTAACTCACCAAAATGGTGGAGGTTTTCATCTCAAATACCATCTTCGGCTAAAGGCAAAGGAGGATGTTGGGGGCGGGAGGAGTCAGTTATGGGAGATTACCAGAAAAGCACAGTAAACAAGAGTCAGGTTATTAGGCAGATTTAAGTCCTTGCCTTCCACATTGATGAGAGTTTCTAGAGATAAGGTCATCCCTCCTTCTTCCTGGTACAGAGAGGGAGACACCTTTACAGATGGAGATTTCCCTTACAAATGTAAATCTCTTAACAAAGGGTAACTTCTACTTTTCAGAATTTCTCTCATGTCTGCAATTTTTAAAAGTAACCAGCCCAAGGTAATCCTTACGCCAAAGAGACATATCTTCAGGTGGCCGGTTCCAATCCCCCACAGTATTAATAACAGAATAGCTATTAAGTTTCTCAATGAAAGATAGACTGTGAATTTTAATTTGGGCAGAATACAACTTGTCCTGGGTTAGATTTTCCTCTGATAAGTCATCAAATGTGGCCCACTTTACTTTTTTTTATTTGATTTTTTCACCTCAGTGGCCTCAAGCAAAAAGAAAGAATTAATAAAATCAGTAAAATAAGAAAGAAAGAAGGGAAGGAGGAAGGGAAGGGGGGGAGGAAGGAAGAATGAAAGAAAGAAGAAGGAAGAAAGGAAGGATAGAATGCTGCTACAATTATTCTCATAATCTTATCACAAATCAAGGCAGGAAATAATTGTGCAAACAAGTTTCCCTACTGACCAAGACACTTAATTGTATATAATGTAGATTAAGTTGAAAAACTTTGAAAATATATTTTTTCTTTTGAGGAAGATTAGCCCTGAGCTAACATCTGCTGCCAATCATCTTATTTTTGCTGAGGAAGATTAGCCCTGAGCTAACATCTGTTCCCATCTTCCTCTATTTTACGTGGGATGCTTGCCACAGCATGGCTTGACAAGCAGTGTATAGGTCCACAACCAGGATCCAAACTGGCGAACCCTGGGCAACTGAAGTGGAATGTGCAAACTTAACCACTGAGCCACTGGGCCAGCTCCTGAAAATATTTTTTTAATTCAAAAATTCCATGCAGATAGATAGACATTTTATTCTTGGTTCATAGTTAGAAATTTTGTTTTTGTCACTTAACATAATAAAGTCAAATTTTACAAATAGTTCTTCCCGTAAGTTTCTCCATTTAATTTCTTTCACTCTTGTTGTTGTTACTGAGGAAGATTGGCCCTGAGCTAACATCTGTGTCAATCTGCCTTTATTTCATATGTGGGGTGCTGCCACAGCATGGCTGACAATGAGTGGTGTAGGTCCTCACCCAGGAACCGAACCCAGGCCACCAAAGCAGAGCATGTTGAACTTAACCACTAGGTCATGGGGCTCGCCTTTTTTTTATACCTGTTAATTCAATAAATTTAAGTGTCATGCAAAAGCAACAATTTAATTCCAAAATGTAATTTTCATTTTGGCCCCTCTTCCTCGTAGACACACAATTTCTGAAAACTTGACACAACATACTACAGTTCCTTTAGGGGTTAACAAGTGTGCATTACAGAAGGTACAAGATTAATGAGGAATACAAGTTAAAGTATTTTATATAATATATAATATTTTAGTTAGGAAGGATGCTCCTTAATTGATGAATTTCAAACAAGTAACATCTGTGCTTAATACATAGGTGTTATTCAAAATTTACCATCTATTTCTGCTATTTTGCATCAGAATCTTCTGTTACATATATGTGAGAGAGAATTTTTCAGTATTTGTAATTGTACTCTTGCATTTTAAACCAAGGAATATTTTAACAGCATTTAGGGAAATTAGTGTAACAAAAAGAGCCAGCTGTTGGCCTTTCAATTAAGAAAACAATAAACCTCAACACGGTGACAAAGAACCAACAATCCAATCTCAACAAAGCAACAAGGAAAGCAAAAACTGTAACAGATGCTGTTTTCAATATTATCAAACGCTCGTATAGAAGAAGCTCCCTTGAAAATTGAGCAGTGAGAACATGCCAATTTCTGATTAATTCAGCTTTTCCTCAACTCCTGAGAGCTCAAGCAGAAAACCTCCTTGCCCCTATGGTGTTAGAAGTAGAAGCAATGATCAAGTCATTCAAAAGAAAGAAAACTGAGTCCAGATGGCTATAGGGCAAACTATAAAACTTTCAAGGAAAGTGTAAGTGTGCTCATTAAAAAGACTTGCTTTATATATGATGAAGCATTTTACTACCTACCCAGCAAACAATAACTCAACATCATCTCTAATGCTTTTTGATTTCTGCCTGTTTAGTAGCCTCAACATGATTCTATTCCACCAATTCTGGTGGAAAGGTTCCCCTACATCACTTCTTCAATGGGTACATGAAAAGAAGTTCAACATCACTAGTTATTAAGTAAAGGCAAATCAAAACTACAGTGAGATATCACCTCACGACCCTCAGAATGGCTATAATTAACAAGACAGAAGATAACAAGTGTTGGAGAGGATGTGGAGAAAAGGGAACTCTCATACACTGCTGGTGGGAGTGCAAACTGGTGTAGCCACTATGGGAAACAGTATGCAGATTTCTCTAAAAATTAAAAACAGAAACACCATATGATTCAGCTATCCTACTACTGGGTATTGATCCAAAGAACATGAAATCAACAATTCAAAGAGATTTATGCACCCCTATGTTCATTGCAGCATTATTCACAATAGCCAAGAAGAGAAAGCAACCCATGTGCCCATCAACTGATGAATGAATAAAGAAGATGTGGTGTATATATACAATGGAATACTACTCTGCCACAAAAAAGACAAAATTGTGCCTTTTGTAACAAGATGGAGGATAGACCATGAGGGTATTATGCGAAGCTAAATAAGCCAAAGACAAACACTGTACGATTTCACTCACATGTGGAAGAGAAACACAAGGATAAGGAGAACTGATTATTGAATACCAGAGGGGAAAATGGTGAGGGGAGGTGAAAGGGGTAAAGGGACACATATGTATGGTGACAGGTAAAAACCAAACTATTGGCAGGGAACACAATTCAGTCTACACAGAAAGTGAAATATGATAATGTACACCTGAAATTTACACCATGTTATAAGCCAATATGACCTCAATAGAAAAATAAAATAATAAATGTAATGTCTTTCAACATGATTCAGGACGTGTGTATGTGTATGTGTACAGCTATTTAAAGATCTAATTAAAGTTAAGTTTACTCCCTGGAGAGAAATGCACATTTGACCTCACAATGCTTTACGTCAAATTACAGGGAATTTCCTGAACCTTAAAATTTATAGCTGGCCTCTGAGAAAGTAAGCATCTGAGGTCAAAAAGAAAAACTGCCTTATAGATTCACGTGGATATGAGAACTTACTATGATATGAAAGTCACATTTCAAATCAGAGAGGAAAGAATGTTTAATAAATGATGCTGGGAAATGTTTAGGAAAGTCTATCCACTAAGTCCCTACTTCACACTATTCCAAAAATAATTCCTGATGTATTAAAGACCATAAACATTTTTTAAAAGGAATTAAAAAAATGAAAGTGGGGGCTGACTTGTGGCACAGTTGTTAAGTCCGCACACTCTTCTTCAGTGACCCAGGTTTGGATGGGTTTAGATCCCAGGCATGGACCTACACACCACTCATCAAGTCATACTGTGGCAATGTCCTACATACAAAATAGAAGAGGATTGGCACAGACATTAACTCAGGGCAAATCTTCCTCAAGCAAAAGAGGAAGATGGCAGCAAATGTTAGCTCAGGGCCAATCTTCTTCACCAAAAAAAAAAAAAGAAAGGAAAATATGGAAAAGCAAATGTATGCACTTGGGATAAGGGAGGGTTTTTCAAGAACACATGAAAAGGTAAAGCCATGGAGGAAAACATAATAAATTTGAATATATCAAAGTTATAAATTTTCTCATGGGAAAAACATGACTACAAACAAATTTTAAAGACTATTAGACCTCAAGGAGAAAATAGATGGAAGATTATAATAGTCAAATAACATCTAGAATATAGTGATAATAATAATATTATTATTATTCTCAAAAGAAAAATAAGCAAAGAATTTAAACAGGCATTTCACAGAAGAATAATACAAATGAGCATTAAGCATATGAAAAGATAATTGATTCTATTAATTATTAGAGAAATCAAACTAAAGCAACAATGGAAGAGCATTATTTTACTCATCAAATTGTCAAAAATAAAAATTAAGAAAAATTTTGACTATTAGTATGTTTGCCAGAAAAAGAAGAAATCTTATATGTACCTAATGAGTTGTAAATTGTTATATCTATTTTGGAGGCCAATTTTGTGATGCTACAAAATTAAGAAGAATGCACATACATGGCTCAGAAATCCTGTTAATGGGATCTGCACTAGAGAAACTTTGAACATTTGTATAAAGATGCTCATTGCAGTATATTCTAATAATGACCAGCCTGAAATCAATCGAAATGTTCACAAGTTGAATAATTGTGGCATAAACTATGGTTCATTCTATGCTTCAGTCAGAAAACAGAGGTAGCTTCATATTATTGGACATAAACAGATCTTCAATACATATTAAGTGAAAACAACAAATTGCAGAATATTAGGTTGAACATAATACCGTTGAGGTTAAAAAAAGGGCAAATAAGCATTGTAAGGAACTTTGCATTTCTATAATCGTATAGAACACGTAATGTACAGAAACGGACCTGGAAGACAGATAGTAAAATCACAATCATGGTTTCTGAGAATTCTGAGATTTACTCAGTAATATTTAAATTTTTACAAGAAAATATACTGTCATATTGCTTATTCAACTAAAACATTACATTTTGCTTAAAAACCATTACACCTTTGAGAAAGTTTAGAAAAACAATGAATAGCAATGAAAACATTTACCCTGAACGCCAAAATGGTACACATTTGAAACACTGTTATTTCTGGAAGGCTTAACATGCGCCTGAATACAGGCTAAACAGATGCATAATTTAATTTTTCAACAACTGTGTGACTTAGACTTCATTTTACAGATGAAAAACTTAATACCTGTGGGTTTAAATAACTTCTGCAATGTTACTCACAGAATCAGTGACAAAGCTAAGATGCAAATTCAGGTTTGTCTAATTCCTAATTAAACCCAGTCCCTAGCATCCAGCAGGTGTGTATAAATAAAGAATACACTTCAGGGGCCAGCCGCATGGCCGAGTGGTTAAGTTCTCTTGCTCCGCTTCGGTGGCCTGGGGTTTTGATGGTTTGGATCCTGGGTGCAGACATGGCACTGTTCATCAGTCACGTTGAGGTGGTGTCCCACATGCCATGACTAGAAGGACCCACAGCTAAAATATGCAACTATGTAGTGGGGGGATTCGGGGAGAAAAGCAGAAAAAAAAAAGAAGATTGGCAACAGTTGTTAGCTCAGTGCCAATCTTTAAAGGAAAAAAAAAAAGAATACACTTGGAAATCTAGTTTATTTTCAAATTATAATAATTTCTGAGGCCTGAAATAGGTTATTTAAAGATGTCCTAGTCAAAGTTTAAAAAAATCGCAAGTGAGAAATGTATATGTGAACAATGGAAGGAAAATATAAATTGAGGAAAACACTATAATCAGGTTTTGAAAAACTCTCTTTACATACATTTAACTTTTCATTAAAACTTTGAAAAATACATTATAAAATAGGTCAAACTATTGTTAGTATCACTTAAGCTGTAATTCTACTAATATGCTACTCAGGAAAAATCCTTTAAGATACTTATTTTATTATACATTTTTTCAGAGAAGTATATAGAAAACAACTTTCCCAACAAATCAAAAATAGTTATGACAGGGTGCCAGCCCGGTGGTGTATGGTTAAATTCGCACATTCTGCTTTGGTGGCCCAGGGTTTGCCGGTTTGGATCCCAGGCATGCACTTATGCACTGCCTGTCAAGCCATGCTGGGGCAGGAGTCTCACACATAAAGTAGAGGAAGATGGGCAAGGATGTTAGCTCAGGGCCAGCCTTCCTCAGCAAAAAGAGGAGGATTGGCAATGGATGTTAGCTCAGGGCTAATCTTCCTCAAAAAAATAAATAAATAAAAATTTTAAAAAGTTATTACAGTAATAAAGTCAAGAAATATACAAATCATTAATGAAAGACATAAACCAGTAGAAATAAGATTTAGGCACACACTGTAACGAAAAATAAATAAAATGATTAGGTATATGAAATTTCCATTTCTGAAGATCAGAGAGTTGAATATCAGTGATTTCCTATGGTTCTATCTACTTTTTTAGAAATTATTCATACTGTTTTAAAATTATCTACTCCTTTATTGTGAGGTTACTATTCTGAATGCTCAGTGACCATTTACTATATTTTGTTCATACAAAATTTTAAAATTTTTAAAAATGCTGAAAAACAACTTTAATTCCTTTTAAGAAGAAATTCTCTCAAGAACATTGGTGTAAACTAGGATCAGTTTTCAAAGGACAATCTAAAGTAAATAAAAAATGATAGGATCTAAAAATGCACAAAATAAACACAAAAATTATTCTATAAGATAATAAAGCCATAGAATTTGAGATGGCAAAATTATAATTCCTAAGTATTGTATATATTGAATAATATTACTCACATATAGTTTTTTTTTTCTGAGAAAGATTAGCTCTGAGCTAACATCTGTTGCCAATCTTCCTCTTTTTTTGCTTGAGGAAGATTAGCCCTGAGCTAACATCTGTGCCAATCTTTCTCTACTTTATACGTGGGTTGCTGCCACACCATGGCTGACAAATGGCGTAATTCCATGCATAGAATCCAAACTTGCAAACCCAGGCCACTGAAGTGGAGCACACTGAACTTAACCACTAGGCCACGGGGCTAGCTCCCCACATATAGAATTTTTAATGGAAGTTCTAGGATATTCTGAGAAGTATAGTATTAACAGAAAAAAAATCAACATTTTCTAGGTAACAGTTGGTTCATAATACTTACACATATAATCACTTAATATATGTTTATTGAACTTTTACCATATATTAGAAATTCTGCTGAGCACAGCAAAATAGCTGTGAATAAGACAGAATGCATGCTTGAGGTGACTTATGATCATTTTATCTAAAGAGGAGATCATAAAACCCAACTTCAGTCTTGTAGTGTCATGCCAAGCTTTCTTAACAAGGTTTGTGTAAGTCCAAATTTGTCAGGTGAACATCTTGTTCCTTAAATCCTGACTCTGTAACCACCGTGACTGCTATTCACTGAGGCACAATGACTGATATCCATGCAATAATTCAACTTCTGACCTCGATGTTGGGCTCAAAGCATTGTTAAATATTTTAAATCTCTACCCTTGAGGATACCATTCCTGTATTCACCATGATTTTCCAGATTTAAATCTGAGTAAGACTCACTCCTTACACCCATATACCTTTTCAATAATCCTCAACAATTAGTTTTTGAAGCCATATTGTTCATACTTATAACACATTCTCGTCAGCAGAATTTTTCATTGTATAAGTCCAGAAGGGAATTTTAAGACTCATCCCAAAGCAAATTAAAAATTAATTTCCCACATATAGCACCCCCCCCCCCCCCCGCAAGACTGGGTCTTGGGGCCACCTGAGGACCATTTGAATGGAATCTTGTGGATTTACCATTGATAATGCAGACTGAATGAAGAACACACCCCCCTCCTCCAGATAAGTCGGTGTTCCACAGCCAAATGATTACTTTCTGTATATCTGAGTGGGTGCCCAATACACACCACACAAATTTAACGTTCAAAGCTGCTTCTCCATTAGCAAGGTCCAACTGGTTCTTACCACCTCCACTGCCATCACTCATGTCCAGAAGTTCCTTAATTCTCCCTTAGATTACTGCCTTCACTTCCTAACAGGACTGTCTTCTTCCATCTTTTCCTGACTATAGTCTATTCTCTAGACAGTGATCGGTATAAGATTATTTTAAAATGTATGTAATGTCATGACACTCTTTTGATTAAGCCCTTGCAGTGGCTCAACATGGCACTTAGAATAGAAGTCAGATTCTGAAAATAGTTTGCAAGACCCAATACAATCTGGGTCCTATCATCTCTCTGACCTCATCCACTTTTGAAATAGTCCAAAGGAAAGATTATCCAATAAATGGTGCTGAGAAACATTTATATATAAAAAAAGTTAGGGATTACCTTACAATTTAAATCTACTTTCAAATGCATTAATATTTAAATGATAAAAAAAAGAAGCCATAAAATTTCTAAAAGAAAATACAGGATAGCATTAAATGTTGCAGAAGGAAATCTTATTTAAGCATGATATTAATGTGTATCATTAAGGAAATGTTGAAAAATTAAAAATTTTAATAGGACAAACTTTCCACATTTAATGCTAAGGGAAAATAACAAAAGAGAATGTATTTGCCATAGCATAGTAAACAAAATGTCATATATTTAATGCATACAAATTCTACAAAGAATAAAATTCAATAAAAATATATAAAAAATAGAAAACCTGGATAAAAGATGTGAAAAATAAACAAATATCTATACATACACTAAAGATGCTTAATCTCACTTATGATTAAATAAATGAAAATTAATGCTAATAAAGATAAAAACTACAAACACAGCACGACTGCAACATTAGGTAGTGATTTTGAGTACCTGTTGTGTTCCAGTTATTTTGTAAAGTGCATTGAATAGATTATCTGATTTAATCTCTACAAGATAAGGTTAATGTTTGAATTGATTTCAGGTGTGTCCTCAATTCTCAACAGAGTACCTGACACATAATTGTTGCTCAGTATATTTTGGTTGTTTGCCTAAATGAGGAGGGGAAACTAAAGCATAAAGAGCTTGATTTCCCCAGGTCACATGACTTGAAAATGGTTCAGTTGGGATTTAAATTTGGGATTTAAATCTGGGTCTTTTGATTCCAGATGTTGCCTAGTTAAACATCATGAAATGCTGCTGTAGGAGGTCAGAATTTCTCACCCCAGAATGTGTCTCTTTGGCTTGATTATTTTTAAGAACAAAACACTCAGAAAGAAACTTTAACCTTTCCGCTAACTGCCTAAAATAATTTAAGATAGAAGGCCTATTTCAGGAACTAGCTAATACCATAGCTAACTAGAGTGTAATAAAGTAGGTGTGGTAGACAGGGAGGAACCTAGTAAGGCCCATTTGATCACAATCCTCTCCATGTCCCGTTGTCTTTGCAAAGTATGGCATATATTTGTTTACTAAACATTTTCTTTTCCATCTCCGTGTGAATTGCCTTCCTCCCCTTTGAACCTCCAAACCACTACTCCCCACATCTTCCTTTGTCTTGAGCAGAAAATGCTATCTAAGGTGGTGGCTTCAGCTATTTTGGTGAGTTACCCAGTTTTCCTGGCTTTCTCCCCTGTATACAGGTTATTACACTTCTTTTGATTTTCTCCTGTTATTCTGTCTCATGTCAATTTCTTACACCAACTAGAAGAGCCTAGAGGATGAAAGAATATTTCTTCCTTCCCTGCACTGTCATTATAGATGCTTATCATTTCAGCAAAAAGTATGGGACAATGGGTAATACATAATTTTGTATGGGAGTGCAATGGCACGGCTGCTAGAATTCCTGTAAGAAATCACATAGGAATTCATAAGCTCTATAGGAAGAAAACAGTAAAATCAGTCAGTTACGCTTTTTGTTAGCAACTATATAACATTTTTGGAATTATCCAAATCAATGATCTTTGAAGTATGATCCGTGGATCAGCAGAGCATCAGCAGCAGCACCTGGGAAATCGCTAGAAATTCATATTCTTGGGCACCAACCCACATCTATTCAAACAGAAACTCTATGGGTGGAGCCCAACAATCTGCCTTTTTAATATAAGCTCTGCACGTGATTCCCATTCAAGCTCAAATCGGAGAACCACTGACCTAGATAATTGCTTCACCCTTTTGCTTTGTTTCCCTTCAGCAAATATATCAGTAATTGCTATGGAAATGTATTCTAATATAGTCAACATGCAATTATCTCTGATATTCAGGGAGCAGAATGATTTGGACAAGAGAATACCAGGGATAAACCCCACATCGCTCTTTAGCTGTTATTTTCAGACTCCGCCCACACATACATTTTCCGCCAGAGCCCCTAATGAGAACTGTAATTGACTGACTCATGTTTCAGCTCTTTTTTTCTCCTGCCCACTCTCTGGTGAAGGTGATAATGAGCAGTGAAATAGCCTGAAGGCAAACAGCAGGGGAGAAGCGGAGGAGAGCCATGTCCCTCTGAATATTTGAGAATATACTATAATATCAAGAACAATTTTTAAAAATCCTCTTTTCCTATCTTAAAACTTCTTAACATACCAATAGTAATTTCATTTTAAAGACTTTCTAGTAAAACTGTGAGCCGTTATAATGGTACTAGCATTTTCTCAAGATTACTGTCTTCCCCTTCAACTATTAGTTTCTCCCTCTCTTAGTCCTGTTTGACTAGTTTCAGTCTATTCCCTTCTGTAACTGCTCTCACAAAGCCTTTCTTCCCTTCTCTATCTCTATAAACTTTCATCTCCCTGTTCAATTGGCTTTGAATGCTAGCCTGTAAACCTACTTAAAAACAGATGAGAAAGAAAGGAAAAGTGAAATAACATTAAATACCAAGCCACTGTTATAGGTATAATTCTAAAGGTGTTTCAGGATTTGAAACATCAAATGAACCCCAATTTGAAGGGTATTATTTGGCTTCCCTGTTTGTATTGCTTTCTGCAAAAGTAGTAACAAGAAAAAAACTCCTTTTGGGAAATTCTTTTGTGGTTTTGACTGCAAAGAAAAATAAAAATCCATATCATCCATATAGTCATAATAATACCAAACGCTTCCTTTTTTTGCATTCTTTTGTATTTGATTCAAAAGATAACCCATCCCAAAAAAGGCCTAATATCATTATCTCATAAATCTTAAAAATGAGTTCATGAATCTCCCTCCTGGGGCATCTAATAGTATTAAAAATTATATATCACTTAGTACACTAAAGAGCCATGCGTAAGATAACTGGCATGTTGACCCAATGATATTGATGAGATTGTTATAGTCACCAGCTTTGATGCTGAGGCCATTGCCATTGTCCACGTCAATACTAATATGTTAACTCTCTTCCTGCAAGGCTGAGCCATGTGCCATATTTGATGTGACTTTGCTCATTGATCTTTGTTAGATATCTTTGTGGAAATCAAAGTAAAGGAAAGAAAATTGTAAAGATCATCGTCATTTGCAAAGATCACAGTTCTCACGGTTTACGCTGTAGAAATGTAAGCTGGGACACAAATACCCTGAACGATGTTTCCGTGTAAATTGTGATAATGGTTTTTGTTCAAAAGTACAGTACCTCTGCTTCAAAATTGTTTTCTTGAGAAGGCCTATGTAAGTTTTCCTGTTAAATGTTTGATAAGTTTAACATTTAAAAAAAGGTAGAATGGTTTTCAAATTATTTTCAATAGTTCTCATATTTTCAGACTTATGTATTGAAATTGAATTTGAATTCTGATAGAGTCAAAAATGTCTAGGAGCTGACCCAGTGGCATAGCAGTTAAGTTCACATACTCTGCTTCAGCGGCATGGGGTTCGCTGGTTCTGATCCTGGGTGTGGACCTACGCATCGCTTATCAAGCCATGCTGTGGCAGGAGTCCCACATATAAAGTAGAGGGTCGTGGGTACAGATGTTAGCTCAGGGACAATCTTCCTCATCAAAAAGAGGAGGATTGGTGGTAGATGTTAGCTCAGGGCTAGGATTCCTAAAACAAATTAAAAATGGGGCCAATTCTCATGAATAAAGTAAGTAATCAGGCCTCCTTAGAAATAAAACATGATGGCACGCAAAAAAAAAGGATGGTAGCTGTGTAAACAGAAGCTGAAGGCAATTCCATATTTTGGATTTTAGCACAATTCAAGGAATTAGCTAAGAGCTATTTTTATTAGTTCCCCAAATTGTCTGATTTACCCAAGTATTGTAAGATTACTGATAAAGTGCATGACAGATGTTACTTAATGGATTCATATTGTATCAAATGTATTCAATTTTGTAATATAATCAATCATTCACAAACTGCTGTCATGCCTCCATAACTGATGGAGAACAGTACAATTAGCAACATTGCCTGTTAAGGATGCTCTTTGTCTCAGCTGTCTGGAAATAAATGTCACAAAGGGACATTCTCAACTATGGGAAGGTAAAAATGAAAATAATTTTTGGAAATTGAATTTTACCCTGTACACATCCTCGAAATCTCTATTTTTATTTCATTATCTGTTGTGCATGAATGCGCAGCACAGTGTCTAAAACAGTTCAAGACAGCATGTTCAATATCGTTTTTAATCTCTGAATTTTAAATAAAGATGTATGTGTTTTGCACCTGATATTTGACAGAATGCACAAAGCGATAATGCATTTTTAATAAACCGATATTAGTTTTGCTATTAAATAAGCGCAACCCTTTGTCTTTCAAATCAGCAGCTGTTCTCACATAGCAGGACTGCTGCCAGACTTCATGAAAATAATTCCTGCCATTTCTAATTCAGGCTTATCCACGTGCCCATGAACATCTGGGAATCCAAAGGTTTATGCCTTTGTTTAAACCTAAATCTTGACTTTTTTTTTTTTTAATATTGTAGGTCCTGAAAAGAAAATCCTTTTCAAATACTGGTATTAAAATGGCCACCACATTAGAGACCAGTTACTATTGCTGAATACTAGCCACTTGAAAACTCAGTAGCTTAAAACAACATGTATTATGCTCACAGATTTTGTGGCTCAGTAATCCAGGCAGAACGTAGTGAGAGTGGCTGTTTTATGCCCCATGAAGTCTGGAAACTCAGCTCGGAAAACTAGAAGGCTGGTCGTGATGCAAGAACTGGGTTTGAAATCATCAATTGGCTCCTTCCCTTACATATCCAGCTCCTGGGCTGGAATGACCTGACAATTAGAACTGCCGACTGGAGTAGCTACACCAGCCCCTCCGTGCAGCTGGGCCTCCTCGTTGCATGGCTGACTCGGGATGGCTGCGCTTCATATGTGGTGGCTCAAGGTTTCAAGTCCAAGCGTTTCTGTGAATAAGACAGAGCTCCATAGCCTTTTATGACCCAAACTCAGAAGTCACTCAGCATCACTTCATCATGCGCTAATGATTGAAAGGCATGCAAGCCCACTCAGAAGCAAGAGCAGGGGACATGGACCTCATCTCTTGATAGAAGGCATGTTGAGAAAATATTGGAGATCTATTTTAAAACCACCACACTACTCAATTAATATCTAATTCTATTGAAGTTGAATTTTTTCAGTCACACCTAATTCTCTACTTTCATTCACATGTGAGAGACATAGTATACAGCAAAACAACCCCCCAAAATCACAACAAGGACATCTCCTTCAAGATCATGCTCTATACTCATTTATGCATACATAATACCACTTATTATTACAAGCTAGAATGGTTATTAAATATTGGTGTCTATAAAGTATTATTTATACATAAAGTCTTGTTGAGTGTACATTTGCATTTTCTTATAAATATATACCACTGTTTAAACAGCTTTATTGATATACAATTGACATATAATACCTGCACATATTTCTTTGTTTATTTTTGGTGAGGAAGATTGGTCCTGAGCTAACATCTGTTGCCAATCTTCCTCCACTTTGTATGTGCGATGTCACCACAGCGTGGCTTGATGAGCAGTGTGTAGGTCCACACGCAGGATCTGAACCTGTGAACCTGGGGCCACCAAAGCGGAGCATGTAAACTTAACCACTATGACCCCAGGTTGGCCCTGTACCTGCATATATTTGGACTATACAATTTGATAAGTTGTGAAATGTATATAAACCCCTGAAACGTCACCAAGTCAAGATAAAGACCATATCTATCACTCCCAAAAGTTTTCTGGTACCTGTTACTCCCTCCTTATCCCCTGCAGCCTCAGGCCATGTTAATCTGCTTTCTTTCAGTATTGCTTGATTTGTATTTTCTGTAGAATTTTGTATGTACTGTGTGTATGTATGTAGGAATGTATGTTGTATGTATAGAATGCACTGTTTTTTGTCTGAGTTCTTTTCCTAAGCACAATTATTTTGAGATTCATCTGTGTTGTGATATGCATCAATAGTTCAAAGCCTTTTAGTGCTCAGTAGTAATCAATGGCATGGATATACCACAATTTGTTTATCCCCTCATCTATTGATGGCCATTTGGATGGTTTCTAGCTTTTGACTATTACAAATAAAGCTGCTAGTAACCTTTCCCATGTAAGTCTTTGTAGAGATATATATTTTCACATCTCTAGAATAAATGCCTTGGAGTAAATTAGAATGGCTGAGTAATTTGGTCTACATACGCTGAAACTTTTAAGAAATTGCCTGTTTTCCAAACTGTTTATGCCATTTTAATTTCCCACCAACAGTACATGCATGAGAATATATATATTCATATTTCATCTGTCTGAAAATTCATCCATGAATACATATATATATGCACACATATATGATATTAACCATCATCTTCATATTGGGAGTCTGGGATAATCCCACATATTATAAATGTTCAGAATGTATGACTTCATCATTGTAGATGTGATTACTCCTTAGTCTGTTCTTTAGAAAAGTACATATTAAAATTTTCACACAGAGGAATTTTTATTGTTTATATGGCTAGTGTTAATATTTTACTCTCTATATCTTGCTTCATTTCAATATATTTATTAGGTCGTTGGATTTTCTTTCTTACTGAGGAACTTTTTTTGCCTTAGTACATATTAGTTTTCTATAATTTTCCATGGGAAAATAGAAATATATATATAAATTGGAGAATGCAGAAGTTTGTCTGCAAAATCCATTTGGATAGTTGAGTGTTTTACTATTTTCCCTTATCATTTCTGACTGCTTTATAGTACTAAAAAGCTTCTGATTATAACAAATATGATGGATCATCTTTTAATAAAATAATAGTATATGATAGAAACAATTTGGTCTTTTAAAAATAACTATGTGTTTTCTGAAAAAAATTTGCCTTGTTCTATACGCATGGATACTGTTGAATTAGTAGACAATTGTGACTGTGATTTTTAGCCAATTCAAGCATTCCATGTTCCATAATTAGAACCAACCACATTTCTGAGTAATTTTCAATAAAACTTGAGAAAATAGCAAATTTAATAATCTTGGAGAATTAAGTTATGGATAGTCTCTTTTTCTCATATTTTTCTTTTTTCGTATTTTGATTAGAAGAACAAGAGAGATGATCAAATGAACAAGGAACTTGAAGGATTTAGTTACAAGAAAAACATTATATAAGTACTAAAGATTAATCTAATAAAAGGTACTTATATTTGAAGAGTATAAATATTATGTATAAGGACATACATATTAATTAATATGTTCAAAGATATGTAATATTACTAGAAAATATCTAAAATTGACAGTTAAACAATGTTATTAAAAATAATAGAGAAAGCTTTTGAAGTTCAAAACTGATTTTAAGAGGAATGATGAAAGATTCCTCTTTAATCTACTCTTTAGTAAAATACTGTATTTTGTAATGAAAATATCAACTTTATTTTGATAAATACAAGACATTAATGTTATTATGAGACCAAGAAACTTAAGGATTAATAGAAAAAAAAGTTATTTTTTAGTAGGGAGAAAACTAAATAAGATTTAATGATCTACATTTTAATTCCTAAGAGAATTATTTATTAATTAAAATGTGTTAGAAGATCCATTATGTAATAATAATCATATAAAATTGTCTTACTTTTTTCTTAATGAACATTAATTTCCATCATAAATCTTTACTTCATTTATTTTTCCTTCAAAATAAGCATTTGATAGACAGGTGGAGTTCAAAGTCTTCAGCCAGCTTACTGCCCACGGCCTGCTAATTTCTTACACTCCCATCTTTTGTACCTAGATTAGAGGCAAATCACCTTTCTGTATGAAGCAGTCTCACAATTAATTCCCCTAACACCATCTTCTTACAACAAATATTTTGCTTAGTCTTGTTGAATAAACACCACAACATGTCTCATATCCATTCCATTGCGTAACCCCTATTCAATTCTAAACTATTTTCCTCTTACTTAGACCATTGTACCCAGGAATGCCACAGCCCACATAGCACTTTTGAGTAAACTAAAAAAAGAAATTCCCCTTGTGTGTCACAGCCCTGCCAGAGTGCTCAGCTTGGCAAAGGGAGACTGGATTCACCCCCACTTATCAGTGCCTGGTGCAGGACACAACCCCACAGCCTTTGGTGGTGTCGCTCATTGCTCATCTCCCTGCTTGATTGCTACTTTCTCTAAAGGAAGTATTCCCATCCCCTATCCCAGAGCATCACTTTGTGCCATTTGACTTCTCAAAACACTGATAACTCCTGCAGCCTGATTGGGAAAGAAAAACAAAAACAAGCAAAAAAATAGCTCCTCCAATCAAGGCACTCCCTAATTATACCATAATTTTCCTTTCTAGCTTTGTTTCCTATTCTTCTCCATGTAACATACACTACAGTCCAAGGAGGATGCAGGTGAGCACCTACAGAGGGCAAACATAACTGGATGGAGTAAAGCAGGCTGTACTGGGGGCTACACCACAGATAATGTAGAAGTGGGAGCCAAGGCTTTCCAGATTTTAGTTTTAAGGAGAAATCAGAAATCCATACCATGTGAAATCTACCAGTTCTTTCTTTCTTTTTTTGCTGAAGAAGATTCGCCCTGAGCTAACATCTGTTGTCTGTCTTCCTCTATTTCGTATGTGGGTTGCCACCACAGTATGGCCGCTGATGAGTCGTATAAGTCTGCACCTGGGAACTGGGAACTGAATCTGGGCTCCAAAGCAGAGTACACTGAACTTAACCACTAGGCCACCAGGCTGGACCCTGAAAACGACTAGTTCTTAATGTTAGGAATTAATTCCAATATTAAAAAAAAAATTCTGTGGCTCAAGAGTGGAGGACTGGACTAGAAGACCTCTACTCAGGTCACATTTTTCCTGAATGTATCCTTACTCTCTCACTTCTGTGCCTTTTCTCATGTCAGGGTCTCTCTCTAGAACACCTTTTCCCATATTGAAGGCTTCTCCTCAAAGTCTAACGTCAAACTCCTCCACTATAATGCCTTACCCTTACACAGAGTTTATTTTTCAGTCCTGCGGATCCCAAACTGTGCACTGAGGTGCCTGGCAAAGCCCAGAAAGATCACAGGGTGCCATGGGATATTTTCAATATTTGAGAGTAACACAGTAATGCTTGACATCTGTCAGACATTATGCAAACTACTAGCTTGAGATAGTTTATAATATTATTATTAGATTAAGCCATGAGCCTTTCGATCACATCGCACCTATGCAAAGTTGAGTTTGGGGCAGCTGCTGTGATAAAATGAAATAATAGTGCAAAAGTCACTATGGAAGAAGAAAAGAGGGTAATAGTGTCCAGTATAATTTTAAGGTTTGAGAAGTTATGATATACTTAACAATGCACACATCCCATTAGTAGGTTAATTTTAGTTATTTAAGAATTACTCTTAATGTCAATTCAAGAGTATTATATGTTCAGATACTAAGTTGTGAGGACATAAATATTTATGAATCTATGTGGACTTAACTATTCAATAAACTGAACTGTTAGGAAATTTCTTTTAGTCCAATGACTTTGTGAACAAAACACGTAGACATTAGGAGCTGTGAATGTCACCTTCTGTTTCTGCACTGATGTGATTTTAAATATAGAATCCTTTGGGAATTCTTCAAAATATCTGTAATAGAATATTATCAAATTTAGATATTTGGTTCCATATGAATTTTTAAGATTGTGTTTCCTATTTCTTTAAAAGATATCATTGAGAGATTGATGGGGTAGCATTGAATCTGTAGATTACTTTGGGTACATGAGTATTTTAAGAATATTAAGTCTTCCAACCCGTGAAGTTTCATTTATACAGGATGAAGAAGTTCTAGAGGTCTGCTGTCAACATAGCGCCCATGGTTACGAATACCATAGTGTGAACTTGAAAAATTTGTCAAGAGGGTAGATCTCATATTATGAGGTATGAGGAAAGTTGGGAGGTGATCAATATGTTTATTACCTTCATTGTGGTGATGGTTTCACGGGTGTATGCATATGTCCAAACTCATAAAATTGTGTAGATTAAATATGTGAGTTTTTTTTGTATATCAAGACTATCTCAATAAAGCTATTAAAAAGAAAAAGTTAAAAATTATATGTCTGGGGCTGTTGGTTTGCTGTGGCTCCTCATTTGCTATTCCCCATGCTGTCCTTATACTTCTCGAATGGGAGAGTTGCTGGATAAAGTTATAAGGATAACACAGAATTATTTTTTGTTTAGTATGTTTGGAAGATTCTCATTACAAAAAAGTGCTCAATAAATTAGGTTTTAGTAGCATCAGAACATATAGAAGTACCGGGAAATAACTGTACTACAACTTTGATCTGAAACACTAATGACTACTAACAAAACTGTTAGGATTTCTTTCTCTCACCCTCAGTAATACTTCTAAAATTACTACTAGCACAATACTGCTATTACTGCTGTTACTACTGTTACTACTACCAGGAAATATATATTAGAAATGTATCATATATGTATGGATTCAATATTAATACATTATCAAAATTCATTGTTTATGTCCAGGATAGAGTTGTGGGGTTGTGAAAATTACAGTGAGAGAAACACAGCTTGTGTTACGCATTACTTCATTCACTCATGTACTCATTTATCTGACTGATATATTCTGAGAATCTATTATGTGCCAGGCAATGTTTTATTCATTGAGGATACAGCAGTGAACAGGATATAAAAATCGCTGCATCCCTGAGGTGTGTATTCTACTTGGAGAAATAGAAAATAAACAAAAATAAACTAGAGTCTAGCATAATGCCAGCGAGGGTTAGCTGCCACATGACTACATAATAAGTCATTTGTGAACTAACTTAGATCTAAATAGCAACTAGTAAATATTGCAACCACTATTCAAGTAAACAAAGTCTAATTCCACAGTCTTTGGAGAGAGAAGACCTTCTTTAACAGTTTCCCATGTCTATTTCTGTGAGTTACTGAAAGGTGTCATAGACTTCACTTCAAGGCAGTATTCTCTGACTTTACAATTTGCCAGAATTTCAAACCAGGTTCCTTATGTCCGTGTCATGGCATAAATGACCCTGGCAAAGGTGGGGAGCCCCAAATCAAGGCTGAAGAAGGCCATGAAAATTTCTGTGCAATCACTGCTCATGAGGTCGCACTGTTTCCAAAATTATATTCAGCCGCTGCCAAAATGCCCAAACGTATATTGCTAAAGGTAGCAATTATATTTTGTATGTTCAGTGCTTGATAAAAATATCATGAAATATCCCTTTTAGTTTTAGCAAATCTAATTTCAGGTTCTTTACTCAACTAGGTAGTTCTTAAAGCTGAGATTCTGGGGGAGGATATCGGAAAGACTGAGAATAAAAATGAAAATATCAAAATCAATATTTCTACAGAATAAGTCTCAAAAATACAGTGTCTTAATGATAAAATGTAACTACAATCATAAGTTCTCTAATGACAGTCCTTTTTTAACATATATTGGTAACTTTCACTTATGACACCAAAACCCATTCTGCTAAATCAATCTGTTTCTATCCATCCAGCTGACAGGCCACTATTTATGATGCGTATTGATTTGTATCTTGCAAACGGAGACACACATATAATCATGCCAGTGGGACAGAGAGATTATGTTGTATCGTTGCATGCAATGGTAAATAAGCACGTAAGTCATAGATTTTAAAAAACGGGAAACACAACTTTTCTGCCAACGTCTGAGTTCCAGAATTTGCACTGTAATTTCATTGAACCTAAACTCTTTGTGAGCAGGTTATAAGTATACACTATTAAGGAAAACATTACTGTCAGATACTATTAAACACATGTTAAACCATTCCATTTTTATATTTAAAGACATTACATTGTATTACACTACATCATATTTTCTCTCTCTCCATATAGAGTTTATGTTCCAAAACATTCATTCTAGTGTAGTCCTTATAAATATACTGGAATATGACTAAGGCAACATGGATTTACTTAACACCAGAACATTCTGAGTGGGAAGTTCTACTCTGTGAATTAAAATAATTCCTACAATGTGACAATTTGTTTTCAGTTGTTCATATTTTAAATACTGTATGTTATATTAAAAACCATATTTTTCTGAACAGGATGGGTAAATATTTATATTTGTATGACATTTATAGTACATGAAGGAATTTTCTTTTTAATACTTATCTCTTCCTTCAAAAAGCAGAAAATTAACTCTGTAATATCCTCCAAGTAAAAATAATTTGTTAAAAGACACAAATGAATAAAATATTTTCTCTGAATTTAACAGCCTTTCCTTTTATGATTTCTCTTATTCAAATTTAAAATTTAGTTGTAATAAAGAACAGAATTCACCCTGGAGGTATTGGCATTTTTATCTTACATTATTTATGTATAAATACTTCCTTGTACAAAATTATTCATGGTTTGAGTACAAAGAAACAAGCATTTGCTTACTCTATTCAAATGTGAGCATTCCTGTTGAATAGATATGTGTCCAACAGCTCATGAATATTTATAGATTCTTAAGCAAAGAAACACACAGCACCTTGAATTTTATGATCACAGTTTTGTTAACAGTTCAAAAGTTTCAGGTTCTCCTTTGAGGACCCAGTCTCTGATCTATTTTTTGGGAAGATTGGGTAAAATAACACATATTAAATTTTAAGCAAATAAGGAATTTTTGCAAATATAAGCTGCTATGGTTCTACTCCTTGGGCTCCCTAGACCTGAAGAAAACGCTGGTTAAATTTTTATACTGGACATTTTTTAAATTAAGATTTATCTTTCTTCTAAGACTCTGGTACCTCATGCAAGCTCTTACAAATTTCTTAGAAAATCTAAAGGAACAAGATACATATCATCAACTTCAAAAGAAATATGAGCATGGTTAGACACCAAAAAGTAAAAAGAAATTAAAAGGAGAGCATTAAAGTGTATTCTCTCAAACTTTTATGTGTTAAATGCCTCTGTTCATAACATTAATGGTATTTTTGCTGTGTTCTAGTGTCTGAGAATAATTATCAGAGGCTATAATATTTACTGTTTTGAAAGAACAGCTCTTATAAATTATGAAGAATTTTCATCAAAGGTAGTTTAGCATTAATTTGTAGCAACATTTTAGCGCATTTATCTACTTAAACACTAAGAAACTTCCACATTAAAAAAGTTAAGAATGTTGACTAATAAAATTATTTTTGCCTGAGGTGTGCTATTAAGCATTATTATCACACATGGTGAAAATTTTTTTCCTGTCCTTGATTCTTTTCTTGTGACAAATTTATGCAATATTAAGAACTGATTTCCAGCTACAGATGCAGATTGGTTTTAAATTTAAAGATGTTTATTGTGATAAAGCATACAAACTCAAACATGGAACATTTAAAAAATTGAATGTTGGGTTGCGTTTATTGGATGATCTCTGTTTCGTCATTTTTTCTCTCAGCTTTGCCTTTTTACCTAGTAAAGATCTATGATCACTTTTCTACCATCATTTACTTCATTTGAACACTTTGGATGATATCTATAAAAGAAATTGTAAAGTAAAATACAATGAATATAGAGTTATATGTTTATCTTAATGGGTATCAGTTACATGATGCAGTCACCAGAGATAAGTCACATAGCCAAATCAGATAGCCTGCATGCCTGATGATCATCTGTGAGCAACAACAAAAACAAGCAAGCAAATGAAAAAAGTATTTTGAAATACATCATTTTTTAGGTCACTCATTCTAAATCTATATACTGTTTTCACCACATTTTAAAAATGTGAGCCCAGTAGTTCCTATGGTTAAGATTTTTCCTTTAGTTTCATTTTTAAGCATATTAAGCTTCCTGCATAGTTTTCTGAAAATCTTAAGGATTTTGTGCTGCTTTTTTTCTCCTTAATTTGGTGCTACATTTCTCTTAAGGGTAAGTTTTTCAATTAGGAACAACTTTACCCTTAAGCTTATTATCTATTTGGTTTAGAACATTTCAATTTTAATTTTACTAATCAGTGCATTTGGAAAGCTCCCTCAAACCTTTTTCAACTATACTAAGCTATCTAAAGCAACTTGCTTTCTCTAAAAACTATGCTAATATTTTATTGGCCTTTCTATTATGCAGGTTTAGCTATGAAAACATCCTTAGCACTCTTGCTCCATTGCATTTTAATTCCTAAGAACTGTTTAAATTTTTATCATATTGTATCATTAATTGATTTTTTCTTTACGCCTTTCAAACTTGAAAGAACAAATTATCTGTTGGTTAATAAATGTTTAGGTCTTAGTCTCGTTTGTTGCAATAAAAAAGACCTTGAAGATGTGGACAGTAGTGACGCCACAGTAACACAGAACTCACAAAATCCCTGGTCTGCTTGGGCCGCCGGTGGACACTTAACCCAAGCAGAGCTTTCCAACGGCCTGTGATGTGGCCTGGCACAAAATGATGAGCAGGTCAAATAAATTTGGGAGAGAGAGAGATTAAAACAGCCAGGCATTAACACCAGAGCTGGTGCTGTGTGGTACAAGGTCAATAAAATGCTCTTAAGGTAATGAGTGTATATTTGGTTCTTGACACCAAATATATCTACTAAAAAGCTTATTCAAATGACAATAACTGATCAACTCATAATTCAACAATAAATATCTGACTTATCAATACTATTAATAGAATCAGAGAAGGAAAATATATAATTTGGGATAGCGAGGAATCTCAAGAGAGATTATGATATAAATTCTTTACTTGTTTCTTTTTTGTATCCATATTAGAATAAGATAGAGTGAGTTACTTGAGGGCAAGACTTTTTTCCTGTGTTATTCTATAGTCTATCTTAAGCATTTACAAAAATTGATATATTGCATAATTTTAAAATGTCTTCTTTCTATTCTTCTTTTCTTCCTAAATCCAGTCTAGTATCTTCCTCCCTCCACACTTCAACAAATGACTTCTTGATTATATTAAGTATAAAACAATTTGTGAAGTAAGAAGTAACAGAACTTTTTAAATTTCTTCAATCTTCAAAGAATCTATAGTCTAGAAGTAGAGTCAGAATAAAAACAATTTATGTTTGAAAAAAGAATTATAACAGATGTCAGAGCAGAACATTGAACCCTACCTTTCAGGTTTCCGTGCAGAAAACCCCAAGTAGATTCACATTGCTGACTTATTTCTATCCTGATATTTGCTCTTCTATAGGTGTTACTGATTCAATTGGAGAACTTGGTTGGTGGAAATTGGATCCCTCAGCTCAGGTCCTTTTACCATTTATTCTTTCTTTGAGATTTAAATAGAGAGAGCTTACATTCCCTACCACTCCAGTTTTAAATTTTATAAGGTTACTCCCTACAGATGGAGCACTTCAATTGCCCAGCCAGGTCAACGACAATTTAATTCAACTAACAATTGTTAGTCACTACACTCAGAATCACAGAAGATATTATGTTTTCCTTTAGCTCTCTGTCCATTCCTAATTATCTCCTGGACAGAGAAGAAAGGATGCTGTCTGCTAATCTTTTAAAATCCTAACAACAGAAATAAAATAGTGATAAGAAAATATTTTGATGTGCCCAATTTTAAGAACCATTTTTTGTCTTATTTTTGTTGCAGCTGTGCAAAATATATATCACCACCCTAGTCATCTTCACTTCTAAGCCGTTCCCCATTCTTGAGCCTCTTCCAAAGAGCCTCATGCATTCATTAATGTCCATTCTCACTCAACTGGCTTTGCAAAATCGCCATGCATTCTGGTATTTTCAATCAATATTTTGCAATTCTCATCTCTCTATTAATGATCATTCTAGTAAATGCACGTTAAAAATCAACCCTAATATAAGTAATGATATTTATAACAGATTTAAGGCAAGGACACTCAATTTTGGAAGTGGCAGAAAAGATACTTCAAAAAAAATCTTCCTTAGAGGAAAACTAGAAAAACCTGGACCACTCATATAAAAATTAACAGTTTGGAAGAGTCAGAGAGACAAGAAGATGGTCAAGAATTACTGGTCCAGGATCCAGGGAAGTGGACCACATTTTTCTGGGGGCATTTTCTAATTTTAGAAAGGCAGCTGAGAGAAAGAGAGACTGAAAGGCTCGCTTGCTGTGCTCTGATCAATGAAGTATGTCACTTCTAGATAGAAACACTTAAGATGGATATATTGGATATATGCAAACATACCCATCACTTTCTTGCATGACTGTCCTGGTGACTGTGGGGTTGAGCTACCATCTGTATTCTTCATCTTGGGTTCCTGAGCAGAAGATTCCCTGACAATCAACATTAGATATGTAACCGGAGTAAGAAATAAAATGTTGCTTTAAGCCACTGAAATTCAAGATTGTTTTATTTTTGTTTAAATTTTAAGAAATTTAAGCCACTTAAATTTGAGATTGCTATAGCATAATTTATTCTATCCTGACTGATGGATGAGGAATTTTTTTTTAAATTGCCCTGCTTGTATGTCTGTCTTCTCTTTAAATTATTAGCTTTTAAAGTTAATGGACTGAGCAAATATGTTATACCATATGTACGTCTGTTGGCTATAACACTGTTGATTAGCACACCTCCAGCTCTTAATTAATAAAAGTTGAATTAATTGCAATCATTTAGGAGCTTCTGGATTCTGATAATGGAGAAGTATCTTTGTCAGATTAATCATACCAAGGTAATAATGATGAAATGAAGAAACTGTACTTAAGAAAAAAACTATTTCAAAACACTAGAGAGGGACTAAAATCAGGCAGAAAATGGAAGAAATCTACCCTTGAAAGACGGGAAATGCAACTAATGAGGAGTTCAAGTATGGCCATTTACTGTGGGGCGCTCTCTGGTTTGCCTCTCTGATTTGCTTGTGGCTGGAGTGACAGCAAACCACAGTCTTACTGGCTTGAGACATCAGGAGGTAGAATTTGGGGATGGAAGGACAGCCAGAAAATTTAATGGGGTGAAATCCAAGGATGGTGGGGCCCATAGAAAGAGTGAGCCCTCAATTCTGAAATAAAATATGCTCCAATCCTTGGTTTATTACTAAGGTATGTGTGCCTGGAGAAGACTCCTGAGAGAGCAGTAGTGGAGTGCCAGAAGGAGGCTGCAGGGCAAAGATTGGAGTGTGAGTCTGGCCTGGGTAACTGCATGTGAAAATGAAAATTACTCTTCAGAGGAACGTAACAGAATTCAGAGTCTCAAGAACATATTATATACTATTCAAAATACCCCCTAACCAATAAAAACTATTAGACGTGAAAAGACGCAGGGAAATCTGATGACTACTTATGACAAAAAATGCACTCAACAGCAATCCTGTCACCAGTTTTCCAAGTTCCTATTCAGCTAAAAAACTCTTGGGGCCAGCCTGGTTAAGTTTTCACATTGTACTTCAGCAGCCTAAGGTTTGCTGGTTTGGATCCCAGGTGCAGACCTACGCACAGCTTATCAAGCTATGCTGTGGCAGGCATCACACATATAAAGTAGGGAAAGACGGGCATGGATGTTAGCTCAGGGCCAGTCTTCCTCAGCAAAAAGAGGAGGATTGGCAGCAGATGTTAGCTCAGGGCTAATGTAAGCAACTAAAAGTTCTACATGAAATTCTGTCCACCGGAAGTCATTTCTTTCTCTACTATCTTTCAGAGACACTCCTCACTTCTTACTTACTGTGTGTATTTTGTACCAGTCAGACAATTCCAGCTAGTGCCAGCACATATTGCAGACACATCTATAAACAAAGCTTATGCTGTTTTTCATTTCTTTTTCTCAATCTGATGACTACTTATGAAAAAAATGCACTCAATACAATCTAATCCTGAGATCAACCAGTAGTCGTGCTTAGCAGCTGTCTTTAAAACAACCATGCACTCTGTTTAGTAGCCCAGGGTTTCGCTGGTTCAGATCCCGGGCGTGGACATGGAGCTGCTCATCAAGCCATGCTGAGGTGGTGTCCCACATAGCACAACCAGAAGGACCCACAACTAGAATATACAACTATGTACTCGGGGGCTTTGGGGAGCAGAATGAAAAAAAAAGAAGAAGATTGGCAATAGTTGTTAGCTCAGGTGCCAATCTTTAAATAAAGAAACTAATATGAATATGTTCAAGGGCTTACAGAATATGTGCCTAGTGGACAAAGTGATGAAGAATCTCATCTGAGAAATAGAAATATTTAAAAATGGAAATTAAAGAATTTAAAATATAAAAACTGAAATTTAAAAAAATATAGTTTTTTCTATTTTTATTATTACATATTTTTAGCACCAAAAATTTTCCTCTGATCATTAATGTAAATATACTTCACATATTCTGATATTTTGTTTTCATTATCACTAGCTTTTGGAAATTCTGTAACCACTGTTTGCCGGGGTCCAGCCCCAGCCTGAAGAGGGTCTCCTGAGGGATGGACGGCGTCGGCAAAGGAGGAGGCAGTGAGACAAGGAGTTTGGTGTCCAAGTCTAACTTTATTTTGTGTATGGATGATTTATATAGGGCTCAGGATACGCAAGGATGATTTCATGAAACAGTCTCAGTACATATTTTTGGCTCACGAAAGCAGGTTTTTGTAAGGTAAACAATAGTCCTAAGAGCAATTGATTGCAAGGTAGACAATAGTCCTAAGAGCAATTGATTGTGTGTAGACCTGGGGGGAGTCAAGCTTCTACCTAAGAGTAATTGATTGTGTGTAGGCCTCAGGGGAGTCAAGCTTCTGTAATTCTTTACTTCAAGGAGGCTACCCCCTGCGGCCTCCTGACTCAATGGGCCATGGTAACCACCGTTCTCCTAGAGAGATCTGTGGGGGCTACAGATTTCTTTGTTCCCTCTCCACTCCCATCGCTCCACCCGACCAAAGGACGGGTCAGAATGTTCTTTCCCTAGAAGATGTTTTCCCCAGAACTTTCTCTAGAATATTGCATTGTATCTTGCTCATTCCCTGGGCAGGGCTGACTTCCCCTGAAATAACCCCAGGTGCAGAACAGAGTAAGCAGAAGCAGGAAAGTCAAAAATACCAGGGAGACTTATTGCAGGGGCAGCCTGGTAGATTCCCTTGAGGGTCGCCGTGAGTCCCCTCATCTCTCTCCCAGACCGTGTCACAAGGCAGAGGCTTAACTCGTAGGCTGACGGCTCCCAGCAACTGTTTGTATTTCTTATTTCACCAAATAGTTGATTAGTCGAATGTCTTTTAATAGCAAGGTGAAAGAGTTTTCTTGTTTCTTGTTTCTAGTTTATGCAGAAGGGTTGTCTGTAAATTTGTATTTTATGGCATCTACTTTTACTTATTTTTGCTCTAGAATATGATCAATTTTGGGGAACATTCCATATGTGCTTGAAAAGTTATATTCTCTATGATAGAGTGTAGTATTTGAAATACATCCAAAAGATCTACCTTATTGTTTTTGCCTAGATATTTTATTTTTTTTTATTTTTAGTTCACTTGGCTTGTCTGGTTCCAAGAATGGTATGTTAAAGCTTAATGTCTCTGTTCACTTTAGAAAAAGTGTCTTTTTTTGTCTAACTTAATGCTTTTGGTAGTGAAGTCTACTTTATCAGGTATCAGGACTGCAAACTCGCTTTTCTTGTTTGCATTTGTTTCACAAATCCTTCTTCATGTGTATGATTTTCGTATTTTTAATCACTGCATTTTCATTCATTTCTGGGCATATTTGAAAATATTTTTCTCTTCAAAAACAGTTTACGAGCCAGGCCTGATGGCTCAGTGGTTAAAGTTCAGAGCTCTCGCCACTTCTCCAGCCTGGGTTTGTTTCCTGGTTGCAGAACCACACCACCCGTCTGTCAGTTGCCATGCTGTGACAGAGGCTCACATAAAAGAACTAGAATGACTTACTGCCAGGATATACAATCATGCACTGGGGCTTTGGGGAGGGAAAAAAAAAGGAGGAAGATTGGCAATAGATGTTAGCTCAGGGTGAATCTTTCTCTGCAAAAAAACACCCCCACAATTTACACTCACATTTATTGATGACTATTATGTTGGTCTCAATTCTGTGTATTATATTACATTTGCCGCATTTCACTATTTTGTGTATTCTATTTTCTTTTTAAATTTTTATTTGTTATTAGAGAAGTTTTATATTTTTATTCAAGTAGTTTTCTGTAATATTTTTTATAGTTACCTTAATCTCCTATTTTTTTAACTAAACTTTTTACTGTCATCAGTTTTAAAAGGAATTCTTTGATTCCTACATTTTCTAAAGAACAGTCAATAATGTTATTCTATTTTCCCCTTTCACTCTCCCCTTTCCTCCTCTTTTATTTGCATTTTCTACTGCCAGACGTGTGATGCTTACATATGTTTTTAACTTATGACTCCACCATGTATTAGTCTTAGCTCTACAATTAAATATGTGAAATGTTCAACATTGGTTTTCTCACTTTTTCTTGGGAAAAACACCATCTTTTTGACTCCTTGGGAAGGGCACAAGGCTATAGCACTCTGAGTTCTGGCACATCAAAGCATTTTTCTATGGCTTCGCTACCTGAAGGACAGTATGATGAATAAAATATTTTTGATTAGCACTTTCCCCTTAAGTAAATAAAAAATTCAACAATCTGATGTCAGTCCAATTCTCTTGCTCTTATTGGAAGAGGAGAAAATTTCTGATTAGCCCTTAAACTACTCTATTATTTCTTTTTATCCATAGCATGTAACACCTTATATTATAGAGTTTACTTATTTATCGTGTTCTTTTATATTTCTGGTCTGCTCCCTGCCCAAGAGACTACAAGCTCCACATATGCTATTGTTTTGTTTACTGATGTATCCCACACACCTAGAAGAATGTCTGACATATACTAGGCAATAAAAAAAAATATTGAATAATGAATGGCCATGTATACTACTTAGATAGATTCAACCACAATAACAATATTCAATTTTTCATTGTGAGAATTTTGCATTTTATAACTACAAAAGGAAGAAGAAGGTGTACTTGCCGTCAACAGAATGTCTTAGAAGTAATATTGGTAATTTTCAAATTTATTTTATTGGCAATGAAAACTTATGCGGTTCTAGATATATTTTTTCCTGACTATTTAGTGGTACGAAAAGAAAAATAGCCATCTCCACAAATAATTTAAATAGTATTACAATGAAAGAAGGCTCTGCAATTAAAAAAATGCTTGAAATTACCTTTCCAGAGTACTTCTAAATATTCAAAGATCATGGGAAAATATTTCCTTTTGTAGAGGGAAGCTGATTCTGCTCATATTATAAAATTGTATCTTCTGTTTTACCTAGATCCACCAGGACTAAAACTCTATATTGCTTTTTCAACTAGAATCCAGTCTTACTGTGCATGCCACTCCAACTACAAATGGAAGATTTGTGCTTCTCATTTTGTCTGAACTGCTATCTAGCAAGCAAGAATAAACTTACTAACATCTGTTCAAAGCAGTAAAAAATTTATGGCCATCATTGGCCCAAGATGGCAGTCTGTCTGTTAAAAGAGAAAACTCAATAAATGAGCTGAATAGGAGAATCAACACAGCTGAAGGGCAATTTAGCCAGCTACTAGATTGAATCGATGAACTCAGAATGCGATTGATCCATCACCCTAGCTTTTACAGTAACCCCCCTTTACTTCCTGATGATTTAGCAGCATAAGGAGACAAAAATGGCCAATGGCAGTCTTGGCATCCAATTTAATGGAACCATGTTTATGTTTCCTGGTGGAAGACTTTCTCCCTTGGGAATAGAACTCACTGAGCCCAATATAATAGGAATGGGGGGAAAACTACTTTAGCAGATTATTTGGCCTTATAGTGAGACAGTTATATTCCCCTCACTTGATTGTTGGACCTATGCATTCTAATCACCAGAGAAAGACCATCATATACTAAGTAGTAATTTAAGACATATACGGCACTGTTGGGAAGGAAGACATTTCCTCTACCTTTCTAGGTTCTTCCAGCTGGTCTAAGAATTAAATCAACAGGAGACAGAGTAACAGGAGAAAATCAAACAAAATTTAATAACATATACACATGGGAGAAACCCAGAAAAACTGAGTAACTCACCAAAATGACTGAATCCACCACCTTAAATACCATCTTCAGCTAAAGACAAAGGAGAATTTCGAGATAGTGGTTTGGGACTTCAAAGAAGAGGAAGGCAATTCACATAGAGACGGAACAGCAAATGTTTAGTAAACAAATGTTCGCCATGCCTTGCAGAGACAATGAGACATGGAGAGGACTGTGATCAAATGGACCTTGCTAGGTTCCTCCCTGTCTACCACACCTTGTTCATATTATACTATAGTTATCTATGCTGATAGCTCCTTCCTGGAACAGGCCTTCTATCTTAAATTCCTTTAGGGGGAAGGTCAAAGTTTCTTTCTGAGTCTTTTGTTATTAAAAATAATCAAGCCAAGGAGACACATTTTGGGGTGGTAAATTCTGATCCCTTACAGCACTATCAGGACTGCACCATAGCCCTGAAAAGTTTTTCTCCAAGATGGTCCCATAAATAAGATTATAGCAGTTCATCTCATAATTTTCTCAAACTGCTGCTTCTGCTTAATTAAACATGTGCCTGCACCAGTGAATTTGTGGGTATGAGCCAATTGCTCCAATTCCTTCACCATAAAACATGTCCAAAAGGTAAAGATGGTGTGTGAAATGCCTTTCATAGGTAAAGATATGAAAGGTATAAAATACCTTTCACAGGTAAAGATGCTGTGTCAAATACTGTGGCAATGGATGCAGCTTTCTGTAAGTGTATGAATTGTGGTCCTAGCAGAAACACTGTGGGCAGTAAGGAAATTCTGTGCCTCTGTGGACGCATATTCCAAATCATTGCTTTCTCCATGATGAAAGGACTCCAAAACAATCAATCTGTCAGGAGATGCTTGGCTGATACTCTGCAAAATCTGTCATGTAGATTTTGTCATTGGCCTCTGTCATTCACAGATTGGGCACTCAGCAGTGATGGCAGCCAGATTAGTCTTGGTGCAAAAGAAATCGTATAGTTGAGTCCACGCATGCCTTCCATCTTTGTCATCATGGCCATTGTGTATATGTCCATTGAGCAAGCACCCACATGACTGGGGAAAGAAATGAGTAGCAAGATTTTCCATCTCCTTATTGAGAGCCTTATCCACTTTACAACCTGTGGTGTTCATTTAACTGGGACACTGTATCATTTTGGATCTTGTCTGAATAAAAGCCTAAAGCTCTATAATAGATAATTCTCAAAAACTCACAAGAAATCTTCAATTTGCAAGAAGCTTATGAAGCATCCACCGACTTCCTTGGAATATAACAGCAAGTGGCTGCTGACAAGAAGCCATTGAACTGCAATGCAATTCAAGTTTCACCTACTTTAATGATAATGGGATATATGGTAAGGCCAGTGAATTCCAAGTACATGGGCCATTGCTGCCTCTAATTTTCTGTAAAATAAGTTTCTTGGTTAGAAAAATAAGTCATTCTGCAAGCTCAAAGATGTAGTTTTAGCAAAAGCATTGTGGTCAAGAAGACAAATACATAGGCAGAGTAAGTATCTTTTCAGGAACAAAAAATTGCTGCCCAGTTCCTTATTAGAATCGGTCCAGTGTAATCAACTTGTCACTAGGTGGCTCACTTTTTCCTCCAGTCAGTACTTCTAGGTTGGAAGTTTATGTTGGTAGATGGGGCACTAAGGTAAATTAAAGTCTGAGCCCTGTGATTAATTGGGGGGAAAAAAAGTGGCCAAGAGTTTTTCTGATCCTTATATGAACATTCCTTTGAAATGTGACTTTGGGAGGTGGGTCTCTCAGGTGGAGTCTAGTCATCCTTCTCTTAAATCTGGTCTGGTCTATAATTTACTTAGGCCAGTGGGATGTCAACAAATTGGAGATTTCTCACTTTCTACGTTTGGAATGAGTCTGCCAAAGAAAACAAGGCTAGTCTGTAGAATGATGAGCGACATGAGGCCCTTTGTCCCTAGCAACCCAACCAATGGCTAACCAACTGCTAGACACGTCAGTGAGGCCATTCTGGATCTTCCAGCTACCAGTAGACCAATTGGATCACAGGAGATTCATGAGAGAGACAAGCAGAAATCAGTCAAACCCATTTGGATAAGAAGAAATGCTAGCCAACCCACAGAATAATATGCTAAGTAAATAGTGGTTGTTTTAAGCCACTAAGTTTGAGTGGTTTATTTTCATAGTAATAGATAACTAACAAAGTCATTTAGGAGTGATGAGAGCCAGATCAGAATTGATGAGTGGAAGCCCATGTTAGTGAAGCTGTTCATAACCTCCGTCACTAAACTGTAGCGATTTTGTTCAGGAGCCCATTGGAGAAAACAACATCCACAGAACAGGTCATCCAGTCTACTTGTCACTGAGAACTTCCTTTGCTCTCCTTTGATGAGCATTTACATGGGACACGATCGTTCTCATATTTTCTGATTATTACAAGAAGCACATCTACATATCTCTTCTCCAGATTTTCTTGTCATCCATTTTATAATCTTGTTCCTTCCAAGCCTTAGCCATCTAGCTATATCATTATTGTCTGTGCCAAGTACCCGACCATTCAGAAAAATTTATTACCCAACAAATCAACATAGATATGTACATTGGCCATCTCTCTTTCCAGGCAAAATAAACAACCAAGCACACTGCTCAATGATATGCAAATTACAATTTCCCATTACTGCTGTCTTTCAGAGCCACCTTTGAATGCGGTTATAATGCAGTCACTATCTGCATGCAGGTGGCCCCGCTTATTGCACAAAACCTTCTGTAGAACAGATTGTATTAACCATGTTTCTATATTCCGTATACTTGATGTTTTAACATCTGCCCTGAACGCGTATGCCAGACACTTTATTCGGACAACCTAATAATATGCCTGAGCCACCTGCCTCCTGGTCCCACCCACCCCTCCCCGCCTCCTGGTGAGAAGTCTTCCTCTTATGGGCATGCTTTTCAAATACAAACCAATCCAGAGTTCACACCCCCAACCACCTCCCTATCAGGCTTTTGCACTCTGACACACTACATGCTGCCCTGATCACCCCGGGGTCAAGTACCAGATAACTGGAAACAGCTGCTATGCCCCAGAGCCTGCTGAATTTATTGAAACTAGCCAGTCCCGTCTTCTTACCCCGCCTCACTGTTCCTTTTCATGGAAACCACAATAAAGCCTCTGCAATAGTTCCCACTCCCCCGCGCCATGCCTCGTGACCAACTCTAGTGTTTCCCCATATGGTCCCCTATGGTATGGCAGTCCCTTTTCTTTTGGGATCTTTCAGTATGACAAATTATTTTTCAATAGCAGTTGTCTTCTGCTCTGTTGGCCTTATTATACCTCCAATTTTCTATTAATACACAATATTTTAAAACACAAGCCCAGATTATTTTTCTTCCTCAATCAACTAGCCATTTGACTTCCTCACGGGACTACAGTTTGGAAGGAGAAAGAGGAGGCATACAGAGTATATACCTTAGAATTTTGAGCCACTTGCTCATGCAACTGACTTGTGCCTCCACCTGCCAAAGCCTGGTCTCATATGTATTACTTTCATTTGATACATGCTTGCTGAGCTCGATAACAGCCAGTTCATCATGGATGGCTCAGGTCATATGGTAGGTTCAGGCTAAAAGTCATGCAATCAATCTCTACTGGGACTGGTAGCAAGCTCAAAGTTGCTTTTCAAAGTAAGGATAATTCTATTCATAAAGCACCATGATGTGCTCCCAAATCCTGAAGTTCTGATATGTGATTCACCCAGAGGGGCCTGCCTATAGCATCCCTCTCTGTAACAGGTATGTGGGTACCTTGAATCTCCTGGATCATATGAGCAAGTGGCAGAGAAACTGTCACATAGCCCTGACCTATTGCACAACTTTCTTTCTTTTGCACAAGGTCCTGCTTAAAACTGGCAGGTTACATATCCATATATATATATATATATATATATATATGTGTGTGTGTGTGTGTGTGTGTGTATGTATACATATGTGTGTATATATATGTATACATATATATAGTTACTTATATAAATAATAGGATATATGTATTATATATATATACACACACACACATGCACACTTATTTTGTGTGTGTATATATATATATATACACACACACACATATACATATATATTTGTTTTATATATACACACACACACACATACACATACATATCCCGGTAAATAGCCATATATCACCTTGGGGAAGCGTAGGATAAAACGGTTTACAGTATAAATTTGGGGTGGTGTAGCCGTGTCTTACATCTCCGTCTCCTCCATTCTCCTTCATTTATCTGCAAACTGGCTCATACGTGAAAATTTTGTGAGCAGTCATAAATCTTTGTGGGTGATGAAAATCTGGTCCCTGTTCAGCATTCCTAGTGGGTTTTAATTACTATGCCTTGAGACTTTAATTAGTGGGATACCCTCCTACTTCAGTCCTACAGCTTGCCAAAGACCTCCCTGGGAACAAACAAACCCGGTTATCGCTCTCTTCCTCCTAGTACTCATTAGAGTAACTATATGCTCTTTGT
Organism: Equus quagga; assembly: GCF_021613505.1. Classification (NCBI taxonomy): domain Eukaryota; kingdom Metazoa; phylum Chordata; class Mammalia; order Perissodactyla; family Equidae; genus Equus; species Equus quagga. The sequence goes on along the minus strand of NC_060278.1, from coordinate 51,016,469 downwards.
ATCCAGCAGTTAAGGTCAGCCACCTGACCTCTGCTTGTCCAGGCTTCTACCATTAGCACTGAATTCAGGGAGCTCTTTGCAACAGTGGCGTTTGCCTCCATCATTTCTGGCCTACAGAGAATTAACGCTACCAATCCTTCAAGGATGCTTGTATTCTCTGCATCAAAGTATTTCTCAAAGACTTGGTAAAGGCAGTATCTTCTGGACCTTCCCAGAGGCATACTTAGGGAGTAGGAGAACAGATTGAACAAAATAAATTCATACTAACATTTTCCATTTCCCTACGCTTCGAGATTGCATTCTTGGCATTTTAACAAGAAAAAATTGGCATGTAAACTTTCTTGAATATAGGTCATTGCTGAACTCAGATTTCAGGCAATTGAGCAAATCTCTCAGCTTCCTGAGGTACACATTGGATCCAGAATTGCTGATCAGTGCTCCCATAAAAGAAATCTAGCCTGACTGTACAATATTTTCCTTCTACTTTCATCTAACACTTTTAGAGTATATATATATAATATATATCATATCTGTATATATTGGAATTTCTAAAATGAGAATATATACATATAGTGGCAAAATCTTATAATTCTTTTGGGTTATGTGGTAACTTCTTAAGGGTCAGACAATATTCAATCTACTAGGTAATGTCAAGATTTGACAGTAATTATAAATTTTGCTTCCAGACTAGAAGCAAAGAGATTAGGCAGAGTACACCTTGAGGAGAAAATTGTGCCCCTTTGAGGTCCCCATTTCTCTTAATAGGTGCTCTCTCTACCATTATCTTAAGAGAACTTACAAGTCATTTCAACCTGTATTGTAATTATAATTCAATTTCCCGCTGGATCAGACTTTAGGTGTGGTTTTTTAGAAATCTTGATCCTTTAGGCAAAAGCAAAAAGAGGATTTTTTTTTGAAAAGTCACAGAAGATTTCTCTTTCTTTACGTAGGCCTTGAGCTGGGAATTTAAAGCCAGAAGTTAGTAATTTTCTTTCTCCAAATTTTTAAGCATGAGTAGAAGCAGAAAAGCCATTTTATAGTCCTTGTCTCTGCATTTTCCCTACAATATTCTACTGTAGCATCTACTTTGTTGCCCAGAGCCTTGCTTTCTGTAGGTCTTCAACTCCGGGTAATAGTCACTAGAAGAAGTAAGTAATTTTTTGCCTAGACATTTCTTGGGCCACCGTTTCCCCATTTACCTCTGACAGCGGAATCATTACTGCTTTGAAGTCAATCACATCAGAAAACAAACTTCATGTTCTCATCTTCAAACTTCTGTTCCCGTGGAACTCCTTCCAGTACCAAATTTCTATCAGTTTGTGTTTGGTTGGAAAAACAGAGCCATTCTAAGTATTAAGGGAGTAAAGGAGTTTAATACAGGAATTAGGGCCTACACAAATAGGAGACCAGCTGGGAGCTTGCTAGTACAGAAGGAAAGAGTCACTGATAAACTCAGCATAATGAGCTGAAGAGAGTTGTTTGCAAAATTCTGCTGGGAAATTATGCAAATCTGTAGTCTGTGGAAACTGTCGACCGGAGGAGCCGCTGTATGTCTTGCCGTTGCCCGTTTGTCTGACCACTATGATGTCTTGATAATAATGCCCTCTCCTTACTTCTACCTCCCAGACCCTATGTGCGTTCCACTCTAATATGGAATCTTAAAAAGAAAAGCGTTCCCGGAAGTGTAGTTACTGGCTTCTCTTTTGCAATGCAATGAAGTTTGCAGATGTGATTGGTAGTGATGCAAAATTGGCAACTGACTATAAATTTGAATATCTTCACACTGGACACCTATCGTGAAGGGTTCAACTGGGTGCCTTTCACTAAGCTAGCCTGTCACCAGTTTTCCAAGTGCCTATTCAGCTGAAAAACTCTTGGGGCCGGCCCTGTGGCACATGGTTAAGTTTACAGGTTCTACTTCCGCTGCCTAGGGTTCACCAGTTTGGATCCCAGGGGCAGACCTACGCACGGCTTATCAAGCTATGCTGTGGCAGGCATCCCACATATAAAGTAGGGGAAGACGTGCATGGATGTTAGCTCAGGGCCAGTCTTCCTCAGCAAAAAGAGGAGGATTGGCAGCAGATGTTAGCTCAAGGCTAATAGTCCTCAAAAAATTTTTAAAAATAAATAAAAAAACTCTTAGCCGCTGCTAATGAATTAATGTGGATTCAGGCTTAAAGATATCTATCATCCTAAATGATGTAAGCAACTAAAAGTTCTACATGAAATTCTGTCCACTGGAAGGCATTTCTTTCTCTGTCTTTCAGAGACACTCCTCGCTTCTTATTTACTCTGTGTGTGTTGTCCCAGTCAGACAATTCCAGCTAATGCCAGCATGCAGTGCAGACACATCTATAAGCAAAGCTTATGCTGTTGTTTGTTTTTTCTCAATTACCTGATCATAGTGAATTTCCCTAGATGTGTGGGTTGGGAACTAGCTGGCAAAGGAGCAGGAAGTCCTTGGAAGTCCAGGCCAGCAGGTGTGAAGTTTGTGCCTTCCTCCCTGGTGCTGCATGTAGTGTTTCAATTTTACAATAGATTGCTGCGGTGTGTGGTCAATTTCATGATCCTGTAGAATAGAAAAAACTCATTTCATGATGGGAAATTTAGGTTCCATTGTGATTAGTGTCCCTGGGACATGTTTAGAGTCTTTATTGAAGCGCGGCAGCACACCAGAAGCTGCTTTTCAAGTGGAAAACAATTGGTTTGGATTACGTAAAATCTTTAAGGTTCTGAGCTATGATTTCCCTGTTGTCTGAGGCTCTACATAGAACCACAGGCATTTTCAGTACCATTGGTCAGTTTGGTGAAAAAGTATGGCTGTCTGGACCTGTCACCAAATACTCTCTTGAGTGTACCTAGAAGATGGATCAGAGCAGCATACTTAATTATGTTCTGTTTTGTCTCCTAAACTAAAAAATATCCCATCAAACATTGTATCCTTTCTCTGCTTTTGGGTAGCATGAGGTACAGCAACTTTACCTTTTCTTAAAGGGACTATCTCTTCATGTCTCAGACCGTGGAAAGCTAAAAACTTCATTGCTGTATGAGGTTCTTATCCATGCATGGGGTTTATTTCTCATTCTCCACTTTGCATATAAGTTAAGAAGATATCTAGGCTGCTTTCTACGGCTTGCTCAACAGGTCCACACTGATGTTCAGTCTGATATCAAGATAATCAATATCACCATGGACTATAGCAAAGGCAAGGGATTTGATAAGTCAAGATGAAAGACAAGGAAAGTGGCCATCTTGCCACATGAAGGCAATGGCTCTCAATTTTCTTTAGTGATAGAAATTTTATTAAAATCATGTGCTCGATTAATTTCTGCATATCAGTTGCAGAAACTTTATTGATTTGCTTCAGGAAAGATACTATATCCAGAACTACAGTTGTGATTGGTATTGTTACTGGATTAACGTTGGTATAGTCAACACTCTCCAAGGATCTTGCGGCATTTGTGCTGGCCAAATAGAAAACCTGAATGTGGCTTATGGTAGGAATTTCAGGGCTGATCAAAGAAAAAGATGATTGCAAGGTAACAGGATGACACGCAGGTTTATCTGGGCAATGGTTTGCCATAAAGCAGCCTAAATACCTTCTTAATTTCTATGTGTGTCGGAGAATGGGCAATAAAACCCACGCATGTGTAAAGACCTCCTATGTCTCATATAGGGGCAAGGGAAGTCCCTCATGATATGAGACAGTCCAGAAGCTCAATTTTGGGGCTTGCCACTCAGAAGAAGAGGAGGTGGGGGAAGTGAAGGACAGAGAGGAACCCGAGATGGGACTTCCGGATCGAGGGGATGTCTCTCAGCAGCACAGTGGGGACTCTCTGGGTCCAAGAGTTCCAAAGTGCATCAGTAGCTTGGGGTCTTTATAGCTGCAGAGTTTTTCCAATCTATGGCTAGTAGTTATGGGGAACAGTTTTCTGGACTATGCAAAGCAGGCAGGCTCTACATGGCTAACAATCTGCTTATTTGGGCTATGTTTAAAACAATTGGATATGTCAAAATTTAAGTTTGGCACTGGCAGACTTTTGAGATAACAAATCTCAGCCTATGAGAAGAAACAAACAAACTGAAGGGCCAAAATACAGAGGCCATCTTTGGCTCATTTATATAATAGCTATGTTATAATCTCCATCCTTGCATCTTTCGAGCATTTCCTGATGACTGTAATCATTGCTGAATTTCACCCAGGTATACAGTATTGCTTTTAGTTTATTTATTAATGTGGTAGCTGGGGAGTTGTAAGGGATGTGATTATTCAGGAATTTCTCCTTAACTGTTTGATGAATTCATTGTAATACAAGGATTACAATGTTAGTAATACAAGGATTTTGTCAGTTACTAAGATTATGTACTCCTACTATTCATTTTGAGCATAGACAAATAATCAGTCTTTCTCAATCCATAATGAGATGGATTTGGTCCAAGACTGCACTATCGCCAGACGTCTTTTAAATCCCACCTTGACTGGTAGAAAGTGAGGTTTCTGGTCTTCAGAGATATGTGCCGTTTCAAAAGCCAGTATCTTGTAACTCTTCAAAGGGACGGTCAATTCATTGTTCACAATGCCCAGGGCCTCAGTAAATGGCAGCAGACACCTCTGAAGAAAGCACTGGGGATGAGGCATGGTGTACAACTATTGGCATATGCTTCCTCAAACATTTCTTGCTTCTCTTCAGTTCAAGACATCCTTGGGGAAACTTACTTAAGTCTGGGGACTAGAGAAAAGACTTGGAATACCCACTTGATGATACAAGTTAATTTTCTTCCCAGTAGGCAAAAAAAATTTTCACCATAATTGGCAAACTATGCTGTTAGTACAAATACAATAACCATTTAACTGTTACCACCGAACCCTACGGGTCTCAGAACACTCCTGATTACTCTTACATTCTGTAGCTTGGTGTGGTGATTGCACCTACTTTGTCACTGGCTGTTAGGCACCACAATCTACCATCTAAACTATAAGATTTCATTATTTCTATTGATACCGGGAAACTCAAATCCTTTACAACATCCCTTTACAACATCATAGCATAATCTCTGAATCGTAGAGAACAGTCATTGCAGAGAAATTCAAGATTGCTCCTTCTCACTAATAATTTCTTAATATACCTTCTCAGTCCTCCTTCATGTTGTATACCAGTGGTGGCATTGCAGGATTCTAAATTTTTCACACAGTATATTAATTGCAACATTTCTACTTTCTGGAAACTTCATATTCCTTCCACTATGGAAGTTGTGTTGTTTCAAACTTACTCACTTTAGGCCACTGTTAATTTTGGCCTTCAAATGGCCATCCTAGCCTTCTAAATATTCTCGTGCCCTCAATAATGCTGAATCCTCCGAGAGTGCACCCATATCAACACACTTTACCTGCTTATTTCTACAAAAAGATTTCTGGGATTATCAGGATTCTATTAAATCTGTAGATCAGCTTGGGGAGACTTGCCATCTTAATTATAATAATAATACTGATAAATAAATGACAAGCAATAGGATATATTGGAGTATATGAGAAAGCCATTTGGTGTAAAACTAATTCAGCCTGACCTTGTTTTTCCAAAAGGACCTGACATGGCCGTTGAGAATGCATTGTATGTCTGCTTTAAGTATTTACTATGTCCCTAAAGGAAAACAATGCCCTTTAAGATAAAGAAAGATGTAACTTACCCGACATGGGCATTTCCTTAAGGATAAGCATCTCTCCCTAGGCTGGGGATTGATTGCTGACCTGCTGTGACCACCCAGCTCAAGACCACAGACCTGCTACCTGCTGTGTTCATCAATTGCTGTGTGAATTGCTGTGCTGGCTAGGCAATCTGGTGACTATTGTAAAAGCGATATTCCAATCATTTGTGATATATGCTCTTTGATGGTATATAGCCACTCTGTGCGCCCCCACTTCTTTGGAGTGCTCCATTCTTTTGTGAAAGGACTCTCCCAGGTTATATGGTCCTCAAATCTGGCTCATAGTAAACTCATCCCAATTTTGATTTATAGATTAGTTATGGATTATTTGCTTTGACAGTCCTAATATGTGAACCAAAAATATTTCATATTTTTAAGCTCTAGCATGTTTATACATACTAACATGTGAAGCAGACTTCAATAACAGGAGAATTTCAAAGAAAGATAGATTTTATCATGAAAAAGCTATATTTACTAAAATAAGATATTCTTATATTAATTTGAGCAATGTTTTGTAGTTCATGAATACAATTGATATTTTATATAGGCCTTTTATCCTATGACTTTCCTAAAAATATTTAGTTCTAGTATTCTTTTTGTAAATTCCACTAGATTTTCTATAAAAATCTATATCTATAAATAAAGAAAAGTTTACTTCTTTCTTCTCAATCTTTTTGGTTTCTACTTCTATTTATTTTTCTTGCTTTATTACATTAGTTAGGACAACCATACAATGTTAAATAGAAAACGAAAGCAGCCTGCTTGTTCTTTTTCTGTGCAAGAAAGCGTTTCATCATGAAGTATTATGCTAGCTCCAGGTTTTTATAGATGTTCTATTTTGAAGAAATTCTTTTCTATTCCTGATTGGCTGATAATTTTTTCCATAAATAGTGGCTTAAAAAATTACCCAAAGAGTTATGTCAGTTTTCTCCTTTAGTCTCTTAATTTATTTAAGACTGATTTTCAAAAGTTAAACCAACTTCAAATTTCGTGGATAAATCACATTTGGGTTATCATTATGTTCTCCCCATTTCTTCCTGATACTAGTAATTTGTCTCTTATCACTTTTTGTACTTTTTTCTTGATCAGCCTAGCTGGGTTTTATCAGACTCTTTCAGGAAACAAGTTAAATAACATCCATATGTTTAGTTCTTAAATTTTAAACTTAATTTTTTAAAAACAGAAGTTTTACTTTTAAAACCAATTATAATATTGGGCTATTGGACATGTAGATTGCATACATTCCTTTGATTTGTGAAAATTAACCTCCTGATTTTTCATCTATTTCATATATATGTATATATACATATATATGTGAATGTTTTATTTTTATTGATTGCCAAGTTTAATATATTAAGGACAATTATAAAACATATTGAACACGTTAGTTACAGGGAAAAGCATTATACATATGTTTTTCTGATATTTTAATCAAACTACTTTCAAATGCTATAAAAAAAAACTACTGAAAATCTTTCCATTTCCAAAGATTTCTATCTGTAGCCATCTACTAGCACTTTAAGGAATTACTGTACACTGACTGTGAGCTTATGCTAACTCCAGGAGACCCAAAATACATTGTGATTCATATTTTTAAAAAGATTCCATTTATATAATTTCTTTACCATATAAATTTACCTGTTTTAAGCATCATGATCCACTTTTGGCTCAAGTCTGTTTCAGAGTGGGCTCCTTGGATCCGCAAACCTGACCTGTGCTTTTTTCTCTTTGTGGTTTTTTTTTGGTGAGGAAGATTGGACTGGAGCTAAAATCTGTTGCCAATCTTCCTCTTTTTGCTTGAGGGAGGTTGTCCGTGAACTAACATCTGTGCTAATCTTCATCTTTTTTGTGTGTGGGATGCAGCCACAGCATGGCTTGATGAGCGGTGTATAGGTTTGCGTTCAGGATCCAAACTCTTGAACCCCAGGCTGCCAAAGCAGAGCATGCGAACTTAACCACTACATGACTGGGCCAGCCTCCTTTTCCCCTTGGCTTTGAAGATAGAGATGAAATAAGGATTTGCAGAGCACCCCTGATTTATGGAGTGGGGGCTATTACGGTAAGAAAGGCCAAGTGAAGCCCCTTGACTTGCCTCGCTCTTCTAAACATTAAAGCAAGAGCAACATCATATTTCTGGAGGAATTGGAAAACTTAGTGCCACAATAAATTTTGTTAAAGATGGAGAGGTGACGAATCCTATCATGTCCCCACTGAGCTAGCCTATTTGGACCATGCTGAAGCTACGAGATCTTGGCAAATACTAATGTGTTATCACGAACTATCCCATGCTGTTTCCAATAGCAGTTCCTATGACAAATCTGGTCTCTTTACTAGAATAAATCTCTGTAGCCCCAAACAGCTGCTGTGTAGCTGTTGGCCTGTTGGTCTACAATCATGCTGATTAGACTCAGAAGCAGAAAGTTTAAATATCCCAGATGCTTTGATAACACACACGTGAGTGCCAGAAGTGGGAAATCAACCTCATTCCTGTTACCAAAACTATAAATCTAAGATCCAACTGCAAACAGAAGCCAGACTAAGTTTTCCCAGGTGTGAAAGAGTTAATACGGGGATTAAAGGCTTACAGGAATTTTAGAAAAACTGCAAGAAGAAAGGTCACGAAAACGGACTCTGAAGGGTAAGGAGCCCAGGAAAAAATTTCAGGAAAGCCACTAGAGAGCTCAGCCAGAAGCTCCCAAGACCTGTCCTGGAAACTGCCGCAGTGCTAGAGTCTATGTGGAACTCTCACTAATTGTTTCAGCGTGCAGCAGCCAAACAGGTAGTTCTCCAGCCCTCTTGAAATGATGCAATGATGGCCCCCATCTGCTCATTTGTCTGGCTGCCACAGCCTCCAGAGAATAACGGCTTCTCCTGCTCTTCTGGCTTCCAATGCTCGCGCAAGTGTCTATCATTGCCAAACTCTAACAAAGAAACATACGGAGAAAAAGGCTGAGGGAAATGCAGAGGAGACTGAAAGATGTGGCAACGATGCCAAACTGACAATAGCCAAACCATCATAAGTAGAAACTAAATCATTTCATTTTACAAATTAGGTAATAACAGAGAGAAATTAAGACAGCTTGCTCAAGGCCACACAGCTATCAATTGGCATAGCAATTAATTTACTTGTTTGTTTGTGCCCTTCACAAGATTGTAGGCTCCCCCTGACCCCAAAGCAAGGGTCATGTCTTGTTCACTGCTGGAGCCTAAGGGACAAATACGTTTTCAGATGCGTGGTAAGCATTAAATATTTGCTAAAAGTTTTAATGATGATGCAATATTTTAAAGAAAAAAGTCATAATGGGGGCCAGCCTGGTGGTGTAGTGGTTAATTTTACGTGCTCTCCCTCAGTGGCCCAGGGTTCGCAGATTCAGATCTCGGGCACGGATCTAGCACCGCTCGTCAAGCCATGCTGTGGCAGCATCTCACATAAAACAGAGGAAGACTGGCACAGATATTAGCTCAGTGACAACCTTCCTTAAGCAAAAAGAGGAAGATTGGCAACGGATGTTAGCACATGGCTAATCTTCCTCACACAAACACACACACATACACACACACACACTCACAAAGTCATAACATTTTGTTTGCTCTGAAAACTTATTAAATTTTTCTTTGACTTTTAATTTTTTTATTGAGATATAATTGACATATAACATTACATTAGTTTCAGGTGTACAACATAATGATTCGATATTTGTATATATTGTGAAATGATCACCACAGTAAGTCTACTCAACATCCCTCTTCACACATAGTTACACATTTCAAGGATTGTTTATCCTTTATCTACTGACCTTAAATGAATCTGGAGCTATTCCTAACGTATACTAGAACTTCCAGATCTGTCCTCCCAATCTTCTGAAATTTCAAATGGGAAAGATGTCCTCCTGCTGGTGATTTTCCTGTGTCCTTCCATCACTTCTAGCACACCTCACTCCAAAGTAGAAGGGCTAGTGGAGTTCTATTCTGGACGTCTTTTATGCTTTTACTCTTGTGAACTTTTCCGTTGTACACTGTATATGATGAATTGATGGACGGAGGGCTCCTCCTTCAGTTAGCTCTTATTTTTTTCTTATGTAACCATTTATATTCCTTTAGAGTTCTCTAAGAATTCTTCAAGCATATTGTCAAATCTTCTGACTTAGTTTTCTGCATTATTCAACTTGCTGTTTAATGCCTATGATATGTTTCAAATGTGCCAATTGTGACAAATTCCATTTCAAACTCACCTACTGATCTCCTCAACTTACAAATTAACAAATAGAGGATCTGAAAAGGTAATTTATCTTTTTTTAAGATTTTATTTTTTTCTCTTTTTCTCCCCAAAGCCCCCCAGTACACAGTTGTATATTCTTCGTTGTGGGTCCTTCTAGTTGTGGCATGTGAGATGCTGCCTCAGCGTGGTTTGATGAGCAGTGCCATGTCCGCGCCCAGGATTCGAACCAATGAAACACTGGGCCGCCTGCAGCGGAGTGCGCGAACTTAACCACTCGGCCACGGGGCCAGCCCCTGAACAGGTAATTTAATTTACATCTGTACACAAAGAGAAGTAAACTGCACAGTGAAGAATAAGGACAAAGTCTTGAAATTGTTTATAACAATTCTCATCTGATTGAGGAAAGATCCATTACAAATTAACAATATAAATTTTATCTGGAAAATCAACCATCAGTCATAAAGATTTAAAAGGGTGATATTTCCTAATACATAAATGTCTAATCATATTTAATACTTATTGTGAGTCCAGCCTATTCTGCCACAAAATATATTATTCTAATGCAAATTAGCTCACATATAATCAGTAGATAGGGAATAGCATTATCAAAATTCAGAAGTCAAATTTTTTTATGTGTAATTTTTTTCATGTACATTAATGTTTTAAAGCTGCAATTGACAAGCTTTCTCACAAGGAAAGGGAAAGTATGTAACATGAAAACTTCAAGAATAAGCTAAAAATCCTACAGAAAGGTCTTTGATTAATGGAGTAGTAGTTGGTTTATTGCTTCAAGGTCTTCTTTGATTCCACTATGTCAAATCATCTTGGGAAATTGAGAGACAGACGAGAAAAATGTGAAAACATTTCCTTCAAATTAAGGAAAAAAAAGATGAAAGAGTAGTACATACCTAGGATCCAACAGTTAAAAATTTTGTTGAGCCAGCCCTGATGGCCTAGTGGTTAAAGTTCGGCACACTCTGCTTTAGCAGCTTGGGTTCAGTTCCTGGGCACAGAATCATACCACCTGTCTGTCAGTAGCCATGCTGTGGCAGCAGCTCACATAGAAAAACTAGAAGAACTTATAACTATACACAACTATGTACTGGGGCTCTGGGGAGGAAGTAAAGGGAAGATAAAAAAAAAAAGGAGGAAGATTGGAAACAGACATCAGCTTAGAGCGAATCTTCCCCTGCAGATAAATAAATTAATATAAAATTTTGATGACATGAGTCTCTTTTGGCAGTGAATTCCCTCAAGGAGCCACATTTGATGGTAGAAGCAGAATTCAGGTTTTAACACTACTAAGCATGACATGCTGGGTGTGAATGCTAGCACAGAGCTACCTGGGCTACTGTTTTTATTTGGATTCTCATTGTTTTTTAGGGGTCTCCAGTTACAGAGTTGCATGAATTTTAAGTTGATCTGCTTCTAACCTCGTCATTTGTTCCCCTTAAACCTCACTATTTTAGCATGCAATTTAGCAAAATGTGAGATTATTGGGGAATATCTGTGTAGTGTGACAGCTAAACTACTTGTACAGGATCCTTAGTAGGAGGCTGAAAAATAAGAAATGCAATGCTGCCTTATCACAGATCTATAATAATCAGTAGTTTTCTCCCTCAGTCATCAGTATTTTTTGTCTTCTTTAAATAGGACAAACTCTTCTGTCCTCAGTGTCTTTGTATGCTGCTCTCTCAGAGGGACCAGCATCTCCACCATTTACAGCCGTCTAAATCTTTCAAGCAGCATCTTAAATGAAACTTCTTCAAGGAGGTCTCTTCAATCTATACCATAGATTTTAATCACGTGGACTGTGGAATCAAAATCTTTTCTTAAAGACCACTAATGAGATGGTCACTTCAGTTAGACAAGACATTTAACTTCTCTCTGCCTCCATTTCCTCATATATAAATTGGGGAATAGTAATGGTAACTACCTCAAATTGGATATTGAGGGATTTAACACATGTAAAGAATTTACAATTGTACCTGGCACATATAAAGTGTTGACAAAGCTTTGGCTGGTTTTCTAATATTTATCTTTATTAATTTTATCCTGAATGTACACACAAGCTGTACTGGACCAGAGACAGATTTATTATTACTTCACAGCAAATATTGTGTGCACCCCCGTCCTAGGTGATGTCATGTGAACCAACGACAGGAATTTTCCTGCATGAGTGACTGGAAATCCCAAAGCGAGCTGTGAGGAAAAATTCTTGTCCTCTGCTTATAAAGTAAAGGCGTTAGCTGTTACCATCTCCATTTGAAAGGGTCTCCTCCTGCCTCCAGTCCTGTAAGATGTAAATATAATCTCTGATAGCTCTGGGTGTCTCAGCTTTTAAAACTTAGAGTTATCTTTATGTGTCTGGACTCAGTCCTCATTGATCTGTAAACACCTAGGAAGATAAGCTCCATCCAGTCTCCGTAGGTATCTCGGATTCTTAACTTAGGGACCTAGTTCAGGGCTATAACTGTTTGGGCCTCTTCCGGAAAAAAAGAGATATTTTACTACACTTTTGGATCAGAGCTATTAACTAGACGAATATCTACACATCTCACAACATGTAAAAGTGTTCCTAGGAAGAATATAGGGCTATTTACAAGAACACTGAGAAATCCAGGGAAGTTATATTTTTTCACAATTAGTATTAGCATGACTATCAGTATTAGTATGCATTCCTATTACATGCTTTCACAGCAAACTGCCCTTTATTAACATTTACCACTAGTGTAGTTTTATATTTATGTTTATTGTTTTTTGCCAAATGTGTATATAGACTACTAGGTTGTAAATTCAAGGATGGCGAGGACCATGGAATGTTTTGTTCCCTCTTTTGTCCTTGGCAATCAATTCAGTGGTGGACACAGTGAGCATATGCCTGTCATATATGTTAGGCCATGTGCTATCTTGATCGTACAATGAAAAACTGTGCTGCTCAAGTTGGAAATTGGCATTTCTCAAATAACAGATTTTTACCAGGGCACACAATCACTTATGACTGCTTTTCTTATTTAAAAAGATAGTAAATATATTAATAATATATGAGAAAATAAACATGTGGGGATTTTTAAATACTTTCATTAAGCACTCAAAGGAGCTAAATTTTGTGCTCTCCTCTATATCACTAAATTTGTTAAAATATGTAAACTATAAATCTAATTCATTCTTGCATCTTAGTGTATAAGTTCAGTAATTAGCGTTCAATAGTTACTCAATAAATAACTCTTGCTGAATGAAGTAATGAGTAAATAAATTAGGTAAGCAGCTTAGTTTTAATTTAACAAACTGAGCAACTTAAGTTGTCTTAAATATTTAAATAGTTATTATTAATAATTATTAGTTTTATATACTCACGTTATCCAGAATCCTTTTCTTTTACCTTATTTCCGAATGTTAAAACTAGACTGGTGTCTCTCCAGAATGTGTACAATTATCACTAAACAGTTGTTATACTTCTTTTTACTTAGGCTAGAAGATTTTACAGTCATTTTTATTAAAGTATATTATACATCATAAAAGTACAATTAATCATTGTACAGCACGATGAATTATTGCAATGTAAAGATGTTTTGTAACTAACCCCCAGACTGGGAAACTGTGCAGTGTCAGCAATACGGAAGCCCCTTGAGCGCATCCTCCCCAAATCCAGACTCTCCTCTCGCTCAAAGAAAACCATCCTGGCCTCCAACCATATAAATTAGATTTCCTTTTTGCTGAACCTTATATAAAGCCAGTTATATATTACATCCTTTTGCATCTCACCCCTGTAGCACTATATTAAGTTTGCACTACAGTAATATTAACACTAAAATGCGTCCACATCGGTGCATGCAGCAGTAGTCATTTATACTTATTACTGTATAGTATTCTTTCTTTTATTGTTTTGGTGAGGAAGATTGTCCCTGAGCTAACATCTGTGCCAATCTTCCTCTATTTTGTATGTGGCATGCTGCCACAGTGTGGCCTGATGAGCAGTGCTAGGTCCGCGCCTGGGATGCAAGCCAGCCAACCCTGGGCTGCCAAAGCGGAGTGTGCGAACTTAACCACTACATCACCACAGTTTATCTATTCTACTGTCGATGGATAATCGCATTGTTTCCAGGTTTTGGGCTATTAATGATATTGCTGCAATAAATATTTTTGTACTTTTTTTTTTTGAGGAAGATTAGCCCTGAGCTAACATCTGCTGCCAATCCTCCTCTTTTTCCTGAGGAAGAGTGGCTCTGAGCTAACATCCATGCCCATCTTCCTCTACTTTGCATGTGGGACGCCTGCCACAGCATGGCTTGAGGAGCCGTGCATAGGTCCGCACCCAAGATCTGAACAGGCAAACCCTGGGCTGCTGGAGCGGAGTGCATGAATTTAACTGCTGTGCCACTGGGCCAGCCTCTCTTGTACATTTCTTGTGATGCACATGGGAATTCTGTCAGTTATATTTTCCCAGGTGAAGAATTGTTGGGTCATAGTGTATGTATTTGCTTAATATGGAAAATGATTTCAAAGAGTTTCTAAATGTTATTTTACCAATTTGCAATCTCTCCAGCACTGTATGAATTCCACTAGTTCCACCCTCTCACCAACACTTGATATCCTCAATCTCCCTAAATTTCACCATTCTAGTAGTATATAGTAGTATTTCATTGGATTTTTAATACATTTCCCTGATGACGATTGAGGTTTAGTACAATTTTTGAGTGCATTGGCGATTTGGATATCTTCTTTTGTGAAACACCTGATAAAGTCTCTTGTCCATTTTTCTATTGCATTGTCTGTCTTTTTGTAGGATTTCTTTTTATATTCTAAGCACAGACCTTTGTTAATTATATGCACTACAATTTTTCGTCCCACTCTATAACTTTCCTTTTTACCTTATTAATGGCGTTGTTTGATGAATTGAAATTTTATTTAATAGAGCTCAATTATTAAGAGCTTACATTAATAATTAGTATTTTTTCCTGTTTTAAGAACTCACTCCCTACTCAAAGGACATGAAGATAATTTCATATGTGACTTTCTAGAAGTGTTATAGTTTTATCTCTCAAATTTTAATGTACAATTCACCTGAAGCAGATATCTATCTACCTACCATCTGTCTATCTAACTGAGTGTTTATTAGACTCTCTACTCAAGTGCTATTCAATAGACCTGTCTGTGATGATGACAATTATTTATATCTGAACAGTCCAATACAACAGCCACTAGTCATATGTGGCTATTGAGGACTTGATATGTATATAATGCATTTGAGGAATGGAATATTTAATTTTATTTCCTCTTAAATTCCTTAAAATTTAAATTTTAATAGCCACATGTGCCTAGTGACTACCATATTGGACCACACAGTGAATTCTGTTCCATTGGTCTATTTTTCTGTATTTCAAACCAAATCTGCAATTACTGTAGTCTCATAATAAGTTTGGGAGGTCTCTAAGACCACTCTCAGGCTCATAAATCAATAGAAGGCTCACAGAACTCAGAAGAGTTGTTATATTCATGATTCCAGTTCATCACAGAGAAAAGGTACAGATTACAATAAGCAGTAGAAAAAGGCATATGGGGCAGGGTACAGGAGAGAAGAGAT
The DNA here is from genome assembly GCF_021613505.1 of Equus quagga. Lineage (NCBI taxonomy): Eukaryota > Metazoa > Chordata > Mammalia > Perissodactyla > Equidae > Equus > Equus quagga. The sequence goes on along the minus strand of NC_060278.1, from coordinate 51,000,963 downwards.
GCAGGGCTTCCTGTTATCATCTCCCAAAAGAGTGATGTGAACAGCCTGTATTTCTCATAGCAATGATGTCTGGCAATGCTTATGGAGTACTGCCAACCAGGAAAGCTTATACAAGCTCTGGTGTCTAGAGTTTTAATGGAAGTTAATCATGTAAACATGGCTGACCACCTACATGGTGACATTAGTCTCCAAGCCCTCTGGAGGCAGAGCCGACACCGAGTGGTCCAAGACCCCCACCATAAATCACATTGTTAGCATAGACTAAATGGCAAAGCCCAAGGCTTCCAGGTAAGTAAAGACACTACCAGGCAGGCTTAGAGGTTACCCTCTAAGAGATGAGGACAAAGGGTCAATCCATCCTTTGGGCAAGGTTAATCCTTTACTGCACACATAGCACATCTTGAGATTCAATAGATTATATTCAACTTTATTCTTCTTTCATGAAGATTTCCTTTGACACTGTTTGACCTTTGAATTTCCATATAAATTCTAGATCCATATGCAAATTTTCGTAACAGACTTTCTTGGATATTTTAAGCCAAGGTGGAAATAGAATAAGACAATTGATTAGGAAAGGTTCAAGTTTTTCAAGATGTTCCCGCTGCCTTTATATTCGGCACTGAGTTTAAGGAAGAAGAAAATTAGTAAAGGGTTTGGAGAACACTTTATGAAGGAGTTGATGTTTTAATCAAGCTTGAAATAATGGCAAGTTTAAAACTGTTGAGAAATAGAGAAAGCATAGTGGTCAGGAATAGGAAACAAAATTACTTTGAAAAATCGTTGGATATAAAATTCGTGACAAGTGCTAGAACTTGCATTTATGATAGCAAAATATTTAAGCAATTTGAATAATCATACAGCATGGTGGAATCTTCCAAATATCATCCTACTGTTTGAAAAACCTGAATAATACATTTAGTGAAGCAAACAAGTCATAGGGCTCAATCATATCTGACACCACTATTATTTAGACAAGGGAAAGTCAGATTCAAAATGTGAAATAAATTTCATGCAATGTTTTGTGGCGGCGATGTAATAATGTTGAAGATATTTATAAATTTCATGTATTAAATCTATCAAATTGTCAACAACTTGTGTTGCACTGACCCGTGCTAGGTACTCTCCAAGCGCTTGATAAATTTTAACTTCTTTAGTGTTGATCACGACCTTATGAGGGTTGTTGAAATGCATGCTTTCTCAACCCACAACACAGTTAGTAAATGTATTTCCTCTGTGTAGAATATTGTGAATCTATTTTTCCGGTTAATTGGATGTACATACAACCACGGGGACATTCATAATTTATCAGAAGGGCAAGAGCACTTTCTTTCCTTTCTCAGGAGCTAGTGCAGGAAATTTGGAGATCTATAAACCTTCAGAAAGTTAAATTATCTTGCATCCTACACTTAGGTACTACCTGAACGCAAATTTTCAACCTTCCTCAAAGCATACACAGCTCGCGAAATCTGTAGGCATCATAGTTATTTTACATAGTCTATGATGTGATTTGCAGGAATTACTGTTTCCACAGCAAAAGGCACTTGAAAAGCATCTGAAATTATTTTTCACTCAGTGCTGTATACCTCTCTATCTAACTGTGACAGCGTGCCATTCATAGAAACATATTTATGGCTGTGTCTGTTCGTACCAAGCATGTTGGGACAGTGAGAAAATGTAATCTAGATGGAAGAGAGTTTCATCTGATTCCCAAGAGTCCATGCTCTGCTGTAATGCATTGGAAATCACTATCAGAATGTTGTAAGCTGCGCGTCATCACGTCTCAAGAGACATGGGTTATTATAATAGAAGTGCCTGTAGATTTTTATTCCAGTACTGCCTATGAAAAGCTCCTAAATAAAGGGCAGGTTAGTGTCAATATAGTTTAGTGTTTGCTAATTATTATTTCTGGAAAAATAATGCCGGTAGAGTAGCAATAATCTTGACACATGTTCATGTCGGCTTAAGATGAATGCTGACATGGATATTCAAAAGGGACGAGAACCATTTTTCAAACATAGCATATCTTTGTTCTTATTGCTAATGATTTTTTCATGTCTAGCTCACTGCATTACCTTAACTTTTAAAGATAAAACAGTTCTTTGCTTTGTAAAGCATTTTGCAGAGAATGTTTGTACACACTACATCTTTTCATCTTCAGAACTTAGTATACATTATCATTCTGTACAGGTGGGATTGAGGATACTTTTGAAAAAAAATGGTTCAATAACATTGTTTGCTTCCCCCTAAGAGATACTATGTTTTGTAATTAAATAAAAAATATTTGAAGGGGCAGGCCCCCTGGCCGAGTGGTTAAGTTCGTGAGCTCCACTGCAGGCGGACCGGTGGTTCGTTGGTTCAAATCCTGCGCTCGGACATGGCACTGCTCATCAGGCCACGCTGAGGTAGCATCCCACATGCCACAACTAGAAGGACCCACAAGGAAGAATATACAACTATGTACTCAGGGGGCTTTGGGGAGAAAAAGGAAAAAAAATAAAATCTTTAAAAAAAAATAAAATATTTGAAGACCATAAGAGCAATTTGTTGCTTTATATGTATTACACCTCCTATATTGTATGAATAAGATATAATTCTAAATAACTTAATTTACCTTTTTTAATAAAGCCAAGGCATTGTGAATTATGAAGGTATTTCTAATGTAGTGATTCTTTTCTTTACACAATTAGCATGAATCACACTTTTTCCACTAAATAGCCTCAATATTTTATTACATGTAACTTCAGAAATTATGCCTATATTTTGCATCAATCTATCTGTACAATGTATGCTTTCTATGTAGCGTATATTTATTCTATCCCATTTAGATTAGACATTTCTGGAAGCTGATTTTATGTCTTCCTCTTCATTCAGTATTTCTTTATCTACTCTTGGATACTGTGGGAAGAAATCAGCGAAGTTTATGTTGGAGCCTAAATCTCAGATCAAGTTGGAAACACTTCCAGGTAGCCATATTGAACATGAAGAACAATGGTCTTTGAAGATGAGATTCAAAAAGGATAAAGAATAAAGTCAGAAAGCGATGAGATATGGATACCATGACAGTGACTTTAAAACTGCTTTGCAATAATACCTTTGCAGGATTGACTTTGTATTTTTGAAGAAATACTTGCTCCACTAATTTCACATTCTCTTATTTGTCAGATATTTGTGCTTTTTCTAATCTCAGCAACCTTTTGTGGCTTTTTTCTTTTTGAGGAAGATTAGCCCTGAACTAACGTCTGTGCCCATCTTCCTCTATTTTACGTGTGGGACGCCTGCCACAGCATGGCTTGATAAGTGATGTGTAGGTCCGTGCCCAGGATCTGAACCAGGGAACCCTGGGCTGCTGAAGCAGAGCGGGCCAAACTTAACAACTATGCCACTGGGCCAGCCCCCTTTGTGGCTATTTTAAATATGGACTCATTGAGTTATCACACTAAAGAGAAACAGAGAACATTCTAGAATGGATCTTTCACTTTTCAGTCAGGGTAACTAGTCTTTCACACAATTATAGATAATATTATCTACCTGTTGGTACTCATATGTGCCTTACATTCCTCTATCTTAGTCTCTATCTTTTACTTCCATGTCACTACTCTTTCTTTCTTTCCATTTTTAAAATGCTTGCCCCTTCCTTAATGCCAGATATTACTCCTTCCTATTGCTATTGTTGCTTCATCTTGTCTTGTGGCCTAGGATTCATAGCAGCTCAACAAATCATTTACAATATATTGATTGTATGATTTAGAGGCTTGATACAGATTACATTATTTCAAGCATATTGTATTTTACTTAAAACAAAACAACCTTCATTCCAATGTTAAGCAGTACTATATACTCCATCTTGTAAACATACAGTGCTCATAAAACTATAAAAATTAAAAATTTTGCATGACATCACCATCCAGAAATATGTTCTTTGGGTTAAAAGATGGGTAGAGAGCATTTTTAGATACTTTATTCTACTTCTTACATTGTTGGAATAATGAAGATCATACTGACTCCATTTTCTAATCTGTTTTTACTTTCCTAATTATTTTTTCTTTTTCTTTTTCATTAGGAAGCAGTCTCTTTACATTCACAACATTAATAAATCCCATGAAAATTATCGCAATTTAGTTAAGGACTATTTCTTTGTTATGTCACAAAATATTTAAAAATCTGCAAGTTGAACTATGTGTTCTATCATTTCCTTAACATACAATGGCTGTCGTGTCTTTAGTACACATTTCCTTCATTAAACAAATTTACATTTACCAGACATTGTTCAAAAAAGGGGGACGGCATCAGTGAACAATTTGAACAAAGACCCTGCTCTCACGAACTTTACAATGTGATGGAAGAGACAGCTAATAAACAGATATACACAGAGATGACATAATTTAAACAATAAAATTTGTAATGAGAAAAATAAGGCAGAGTAAAGGGTCGGATAATCTGGGAAGAATTTTCTAAAGAGATTTTATTGACCTAGAGACTTGAACCATTTGCAGGACTAGCCATATCAATGCACAAAACTTACTTATGTGCATTCTGCTATTTAATCCACGAAAAAAAAATATGAGGTAGATATTATTTTTATACAATTGAGGAAATTATACTCAAAGAAATTAAATGTGATGCATAAGACCGTGCACTTGTAAGATGGCATACCCAGGATGAGAACGCAGTCTTAACTTACAGTAAAGTCTGTAGACTATACATTGCTCTGTTTTCAATGGTCCTTATTTTCTCTCTGCTTCTTCCTTTTTAAATTTACTGGTTTCCAGTTTTCTCTCATTCCATGAGAACAAATTTCAGCCTGGAAAATTGGTCCCCATTTCCCATTCCTAGTTCTGATCAAGAGATAAATCAATTCTATAAGCATAAGTTTACACCTATAATGAGGTGTGTTTTATTGATGTAAAATGTGGCCACATCGGAGTCGGTTCAGTCGAGGAGCGCCTGACCCATCCTCCATCACTCAGAGACCTTGCCATGGAAATTTAGAATTGGGACTAAGGAGAGGAAGACAAAAAATAATCATTCTACCTGCCCAGAATTGGGTGGCTATGTTTTTCATATCGCGTGGATTGCACAACAGAGAACACTGTCATGCTTAGAAAAGCTGAATGTCAACCCAAAAGAATTAGAAATTAAAAAAACCAAGAGAACTCACATGCTCTGTGTTTCTGACAGCTCTCCTTGTCTGGCTTATAGTCCTTCCTAAGGCCCAGCTGCTTTTCTGTCCTGACATAGAACATCTCTTTGTACTTTAAAAAAATACCCTGCTTCTCTTAAGCTAGCTCAAGTTAATTTCTATTCCTCGAAATCTAAAATGCCCTAGCTGAAATTTCTTAATTATAAAATAATGGAATTAAAAAGTAGCAGTGGCTAGACGCAAACTGTAAAAGAATGTTCAAGTCTGCATTTCACGTAAAAATCTGTAGTAATGAGAGAAAAGAAAAGAAGTTGGAATGCATCACGTAAGCCACGTCTAAGAGTTGTTAGAGGAAACCATGAGTCAAATCAGGTATTTCCTGAAGTAGCCAGAGTCCTCTGCCCTGATAGAAAGGGAAAATTCTCTACAGGTCACTTTCATCCAGCATATGCAGCTTAAATAATATTAAGGCTGGGGTGTTTATTTGGCAAGAATTTTTGATAATGAAATTTTAGTATTTTGAATGCAGAGTACGATGCTGTGAGTGACAGGGCAAGTGGAAAACATTTCTATTTAATACAGTGTTTAGCTAGGGAATTCAGGTTACTGATTGGCATGTAAGTGACTAAAAGCTATTTTCTGGGTTAATAATTTTAACAAATATTTATCTGATTCCAAGAGTCATTTTACGTTCAGACAAGCTGGCCTGCATCATAAGAGAGCCATTAGGTTGTAGCTTTAAATTGCAGCGGTTCACTGAAGAATATGAAATGAGAGATTTGTAAAGAAAAAAATTTAAGAGTTAATAAGAGCTGGCAGTAGCAAAATGACCTTAGTGATCAAATATGTGATTACCAGATGCCAAAGGAAATTGTAATAACCTGGCTACAGTACTTTCAAGAACATTAAAAAACAAATCAACAAGCAAGCAAATTAACAAAAATGTCTTTTCTTAAGGTGAAGAGTGAAATGCTAACCATTAAAATATCAAGCAGTAGTTATGCAGTTTCCTCTTAATTTCATTTGTTTTCAACAAACCAAATTATTGCTCAATCTCTGACACATAATGTACTTTGATTCAAAGATTATGGATTTCATGCCATGATTTAATGTAATGTTTTTTCTTTTTCATTTTCCATCTGTAAGAGGTGTGCTATGTATTTTTGGTATTATGACTTCATCAAAAGAGAATTAAGTCAATATGTTTTCCTGTCTTGATGTATATTGAATGGCTGTAATTAAATAGTATAATGCTCAACATTTTTTTTTCAACAAAAGTAAAAGATAAACCAGTGGCAAGATGGTAGAGTATGTTAATTTTACAGTATGTTAAGAAATGAATTTAGGTTCCTAATTTTAAAACATTTTAGGCTTACAATATTATGTTCATTGCACTACGATTATATTTTATTATTAGTATGCTCTGCATGCCTTTTATGTGATGATCATCTATTATTATGTTGATTGTTATTATATTTAAACAACTTTTATAAAATGGATCCTGGTGCTTTTTATATTAAAAATATTCATATTCTTAATTACTCAATGCTAAGTTAATTGAGACAGTTTAGTGTTCCCTAGATTGCAATTAAATTAAATTTAACTTCTATAAGTTGGCTACAAGATACCTAGCACTTCATTGAACTATCTGCTGTGCTCCGTTACTCTCCTGACAAACCAAATATTGAGCAGTGATGCCATGCAGAAAGGCCAGGATCCAGTTGCATGAAACTCTAAGTAATCCTACAAAATATGAAATATATGATTTAAAATTGATCACATTCTCCTTGAAAATATTCTAATCACATTTGAATTGTGACCATGTATATATATATATATATATATATAGTCTAGCTGACTGTCAACTTGGAATTTTTTCTTCTCAAAAATCTCAACAGCCTATCTCACTCCTGAATTGCTGTCATTGATATTGCTGATTTCCATGAAGTTGCTCTAATTCCAGAAATTCTTTGTTAAAATAGAAATGGGAGATAATAAGAGTAGGATAAGGAATGTAGAATCCATAAGCCTTTGGTTTACTTTACCTCTGTAGTTAGCACATAGGCTACATATCAAAGTAGAGACAGAACCTGGAGGATGGGGACTATGACAGGCGGATTTTGATGTGAAGTAGAGTTGGGAATTTGTCAATGACCCATGGTGATAGGGCTAGCGGCCCATGCACACAGACACCTAGAACTCTGTAGATTCTGGAGCAGGATGAGAGGCTAGTGCCTGGGAGCATCTAGGCTCCCCTTGATCCATGTGACAAGTCTACCTTAGGATATCTTATCAGAAATTGTGCTGTTCTTTGTTATCATGCCTTATTAAGATACATTTGAAAACAACAAGGGTGGTAGGCACTGTGGGTCACAGAGTTATGAATAAAGGTGGGAAATAAGATAATCCAACATTTTGAATATCTTTAGCTCAATGGAAGCATAATCAAGTTTTTTCAAGTTGATGCTTATACTGAAGAAAGTCTCATATTACTTTTTCCAGATTTTTTTTTCTTCTTATAATGTTCCAGGAACAAAGTAATGCATTAGGATTACAGAATTCCCTTCCAGACAGTGATTCTAAACTTTTGGTCCCATTAACTATATTCAAATGCTTCTTTGGTTCTTCTTTCCTTTCTTCTTTTGCTTCTTTCTTTTAAATTCATGACTTGGGCTTAATTTAAGACCTGGCAAATCAACATCTCTGGGGATGGGATCAAGTCATGAATCTTAAAAAATAAGTGTGCCAACAATCATGAACAAAGGTGATGACACATAACAATGTTGGAGACAGACAAGTAAACATGCAAGTATGATATAGAAATTGTACTTGTGACAAAAAATCAAACTAGGGTTACACACAAGATAACAGAGGAGCTTGATTATTTCTCCCAGTCCAGAAATGGCATATTGTTAATGTGGAAGGCAGATTGCTAATCCCAAAGGAAATCAAACGTCAGCTGATATTAAAATATAGGGAATCGGAGACAGGCTAATAAGAAATGGGAATAAGTTGTACAAGCCTGGGGAATAGCATTTGCAAAAGCGTGAAAACTTGAAGGAGGTGTAGTTGCCAAACTATAATAGGACTAGAAAGAACTATTTCTCTGACACTGAAAAGAAATGCAGGTGGCAAGATAGGTACACAGGTGTCACAGTGACAGGGATTAAAGGAAAAAGATTCCTGATATTTGGGGAAACCAAAGATGTATTTTAAACAAAATTGCATAATGATCAAATCTGTATTTTAGATCAGTCTACTAGAAAGATGGACTTTAGATCGCAATGGTATGTTTCTCAAGGCAAGCAGATAAATTGCCAGTGAAATATTACTCACAAAATGACGCAAAGCAGTATAATTTTTGCTTAAACACTATGTGTAAAAAGCACTCTTAAAGCAAAAGTACATTTGCCCTTTGTTAATACTAATCCCATTTACTAAAGTTGCTACTGAAATTAACAGCAACCATTTTTTTGCTGGTGTATATGCAAATGCAGCCTAATTTCTACTAATTGCTAACTTCTATTAATAATCACCTTTACTCATAATGATCATAAATGGCTTCATTATGTTTTATATTCATTATCTTGCTGCTAAGAGGGAATTTTATAGGAGTGTTTCTATGTCAAAAAAAGTGCCTCTTTTCAACCTCCATAGTACAATTTGAGATTTATTATAAATATATAGTCATAAAACTACCTGAAAAAATTGAAAAATTGAAGAACATAGTTTCTCCCTTTTTTTCTAAAAAAAGTCTCTGTATCCCAAATTATTCTCCTTTGCTCTAGATTTGGGAGCCATAATGTTGGCCTACAATGATTTCTGGTAATATTATGATGCCTTAAACATAAAGCCAGCATCTCCAAAAAATTGATGTTGAATTAAGAGAAGTCACAAAATGGAAAGAAAAATCATCTGACAGAGAACTTGATGATATTAGACAATCAACAGATATTTACTGGAATTTTTAGAAAATTGTTTTGTTTCAATGTTGAAGACTGATTTGGGGAATTTTCACGGTGATAAAATAAAGTCATCATAGGGCACATTTTGGCCTCTCAGATACCACAGAGGGAAGAGCAGCTAACCTTGCTTAGATGAAAGAAAGCATTATAGAGGGTGTCATGTTAACCGACGTTTTGAAGCAAAAGTCAGTTTTTTGTCTCAAATTAAAGAAACTTGAGAATAGCATCCAAGTAGCTAGAGCAGGATTTCTAAAGCCATGGATGACAAAGTCGGGATTTTGTGGAACTGGAAATATATTATGTCCAAGATCTCTAGGGAAGAAGCTTAATCTAAAAATAGCAAGAAATCACTTATAGAACTTCCAATGCTCTACTTCACCTCCTGCCACGTCACATTCAAGTTTTCTTTTTTATTGTTTCTCTGTATTTCAAGAGAGAGAGAGATGGATACGGATGTCGACATTATGCCATTTGTATTTATGTATAATATGCATCCCATACATAATTTATATCTACATGGATTTACATATATATTACTATATTATAAATATATGGTACATTTATGATCTTTATTTCTCCAGTAGAATGTAAGCTCCATGTGGGTGGAGATGATTTTTAGTTTATTTTACCACTCTATACCAATCAAATGGAAGAATTCCTGGTATATGGAGGGCTCTTAATAAATTTTTGATGAATAAATGGATGAAGGAAGAAATGAATGAATGAACACGATCAGATGGAGTTTTTGCTTTACCGTTAGACAACAGAGAGCTAGTCAATGCTGCTAGTTCATCTCTGAGCCAGTTCCTAAATTACCCTCCTTCACCGGTTGTATCAAAATTAACATGCACTCTGAACCATAAACCCTAAATCCAGATTATTTTGTTTGAGCTTGGTGGCAGTCCTTCCTGTGTTGATGGCCAGTCTAGTCTTAGCTTTTGAGCAACCCTTATCACTGGTCTTATTCCTGCTGCTCTCTCTGGCCCTGGTATGTACTTACCTGTGTCTGGCTCACATCACACTAACATAGTTTAGCTACAATAGTCCTAAGCAATCCATGAGATGAACTAAATCTGTGATCCCAAGAATTCAGCCTCTGAGATGACATGTCTGCTTTGTTTACCATTTTCCATCTAGCACGGAGTGCATGACTCAGGCAAAAAGACATCCTCAACAAATGCATAATGAATAAATGAATAAATGAAAGAGCAATGAGCCCTGATCTACTATTACTGTGAGCTAAAGAAGAGAATTAACGAAGTCTTACAGAAAATCATAGATAGGCCTATCACGTTTGGCTTTCCTCTGAAGGGTAAACCCAAATGATTATTTTGAATTATTTTATTTTCTTAATTATAAATATATTACCTGATGTTAGAAATGGTATAATTTTTAATGAATTGCATAAACTTTTGCATGTGAGCATTAACTTATTTTTAAAATTTCATTTTTACAATGTATTTTTATAAATATTAAGTAACCAGAAATACAAGGTGATTAAGTCCGTGTTTTACAAGATGATTTCAAAAAGTATTTTTGACCAAACTAGAATAGAGTTTTAGAAAAAATAAATATTTTTTTTAGACCCCTCGCAACATAGCTTTAACTTTATAATACCAGATCTAGTTGTTGTAGTTTCCAGCAGCCATATATATAGCGCTATTTACATACATATATAGCTTTAGCTTTATTAAATCTGGAGCTACTTTTGAATTATCTAGCAGTTTTTAGACTTTGACCTTCCTTGAGGATGAGAGATAGAGCCCCTTTAAAATGCTCATGATGCTGTCAGTAAGCATTTTATCTCAAGCCACAAAGACCCATTCATTGCACATTTGGGTCAATTACTATTTCTGAAGACGTATTCAAATTCCCCATTAACACTTTCTTTATTACTTTTTAAAATATTCATTTAAAACAGCAGCTGAAAGTGTCAATTGTGACGTCATAATACAGGAATAAACACAAAATCTGGATCAAAATATCTTTACCTCTATTGTTAGTATTTCCATAAGGCCACCTCTATATGTACCCAAAATTTGATTCAGAGTGATATCATTTCTAATTAATGTACCTTTTTCCAAAAGTGCTTTAGATTTCAAAATAAATTCTGTGAGAGGTTTTACTATGATATAACTGGCTTTGTAGGTACTTAAATATGAGCTGATTCCCTGCTTTCCGAAGGAAAATTTAGGAGAAAACACCCCACGACTCATCTTGGGGCATATGCATGGTACTCATATTGACCATCACAGGCCACCGCAAGGCCTATCAGGGTAAGCTCTCAGTAAATGGTTTCTTTACTCAGTAACCATTTCAAGGATATATGCAGCTCACAAATGTGTATGCATTTCTATTTGTATTTATATACATACACTTAAAATGTCATTCAGACAAATCGACTTGGGAAGTGTGTCCTGCATACATCACCTCCATTTTCAAATTTCTATAATTATTTTGAGGCATAAAATATAGCTGTTCATAACCTGAGGGGAACTCAGACAGTGCTGCCCTCTCACTCGTGGACATCTTTCCCCTAGATGACAGGCAGATCTGCCACAAGGCGAGATGATGGATCTCCTCTGATTTCATCCCGTGAAGACGCCCTATACAAGGTGAAGTGATAATTTTCCTCAGAGTTAACATGTCCAATGTCTCATTTTTCATTCCAGTCCTTGTGAAATGACATCGAACACTAAATTGGGAACTAATTTTGGTTGTGAGGTTTGGCTGCCTGCCCTCTTCACTGGGAAAACAAGCAAATTCTCTGTACTTTTCAGTCATACAAGTTATACAATACTTGGAGCTGGCTAGTTGGTACAAAGCCTTTTTTCTTTTTCCTTTTAACCTACACTGGAAAAGCAAAAGAATAAATACCTGGAATTTTGCAAAATAATATATTCTTTGCAAGAGAATTAATCCAAAAGAAATATATAGTGTTGCCTCTGTGAAAAAAATAGCTAATGGACAATTTAGGGGGACTTTAGGAGAAGGAGTAAGACCGGCAGTATATTTGAATCCAATACTAAAATGTGCAATTAATTCAGTATGATTTTAGGAAATAAAGCACAATTATTTGAGAGTAAAAATTCACCCAGTCAGCACAGTATTTTCATCCAGCAAGAAATTGGTTTGTAAATATTTATCTTCAGACAGAATACAATTTTGTAATTAATTTTCTTTATTTTTTTTACTTATGTTTTTGTGAGAAAGATTGTTGCTGAGCTAACACCTGTGCCAATCTTCCTCTATTTTATGTGGGACACCTCCACAGCATGGCTTGACAAGCTGTGCTAGGTCCGCTCCCAGGATCCAAACCTGCGAACCCTGGGCCGCCGAAGCTGAGCACATGAACTTAACCATTACGCCATCTGGCTGGCCCCATATAATTTATTTTCTGAATCACTTATTTTAGCATGTAAATAGGGTAGTCAATTGTGACATGTTTGAGTAGACAAAAGATTTATGTGATAAAGTAAATTTTAACTTACATAATTATGCATTTTTCCTTGGTGACTAAAATTGATCATTAGTTATAAGTGTATTAGTTATGAGGCACTTAGAAGTAGGGAAATTACACGATTTTAAGAAGCCATAGAAAGATAAACTAACAATTGAGAAAGGTTGTTTTTTGTAAGTTTATGATGATTTTATAAGACGGACATGCTAAAAGAATATGAGTATTAGTTGAATTGAATATAAGTTCATTATGTAATTGGTATCCAACAATTTTGAAGTCATTCCTGTGGACTCTAACATCATGAAGTTCATAATCTAAATAATGATAAAGGTAAATATAGGAAGTAGTAGAGAAATAGCTGACATTTATGGAAAACTTACTATGCTCAGTTACTAGATGAAATGCTACACGTGGCTTACTTCATTCCTTACAATATGTCTATGAAGTTGGGACCATTAATTGAATTATTTTATGGTTGAGGAAAATAAGACATAGGAAGAAAAATTAATTTCCCCAAAATCTTGCACTTAGTAAGTAGTGGAGTTAGAATCAAAACCTGTCTAGAGAGTGTATTTTTTAACCTTAGACTAATAAAAAACAAATTATGATAGGAGCTTACGAGCACGTAGTAGCACAAAAGAGAATGATGGTATGTCTAGAGAGGGATAAGAAAGAGAGGGAGCATTTCAACTGCTATTTAAAGGAGGGGAAAAGTTCCTTCAAGCTGGAAGAGAGAAAGGGAAAGTTACTTCACGCAGATGTAACTCTATGAGCAAAGGCAAGTAAAGATGGAAGGTCCTCTTTATAGGTTTGTGATGAGTTTTGTAGACTGTCTAGAGAATAAGCTTCTGAGAGAGGATTTTAAGGAGATCAAGCCTGGAAAAAATGACTTGTCTTGCCCAAAACTCCATGCCAAAAATAAGCCACAAAAACAGAAAGACTGTCATGCAAGTATACTTGTTTGCATGAGTGATAGCATTACAAATCAGTGGGAAGTTGAGCAATTGTTTTTTAAAATTGCTGGAAAAGTGGTTAATGATATGGGAAAAGTAATTACTTTATATTCCTACCTTACATAATCTACTAAATTAAGTTAAATTTGGATTAAAGAGTTAGATGTTGTTGGTAGAGAGTCCTTCAAGTCGGCTGGTAATTTTTGGCTTTATAGTTTGGTTTTTTCCTCCCTCTCCAAGAGGATGATTATGATAGGTGCAATATTGGCCCCACAAGATATCCAAGCCCTAATTCCTGGAACCTCGAAAGTGACCTTATATAATAGTTAGGACTTTGCAGATGGGATTAATTTAAAGATCTTGAATTGAGGAGATCATCCTGTATTATCAGAGTGAATCCTACATGTAATCACCATGGAAGCAGGGTAAAGAGGTGATGCGATATGGGGCCATGAGGCAAGGAATGAGGACAGACTGCAGAAGCTGAAAAAGACACGCAAGTGGACTCTCTCCTGGAGCCTCAAAAGGGAGCACAGCTGCTAGCATTATGATTTCACCCCAGTGAAACCCATTACGGACTTCTGACCTTTGCCATCAGAGAATAAATCTGTGCTCTTTTAAGCCATAAAATTTGGGGTAATTTGTTATGGCAGCCATAGGAAATTAATGCAATGATGCTTATAGGGGTCTTCATCTTATCACTATGAAATTTTATGGCTATGAAATATTTATAACTAGGCATGAATTAATAAATAATAAAATATAGATGGCTACTTTTTCTGATTAAAGAAAGAATAAAGCCTAATGAAGTATGAAATTAATCAGTACGATTATTGGACAAATTTGTCTACATAAAAAATTAAATATTTATGCCTTTTTAATAGCATAAAAATTAAGTTGAGGCAAAGCAACAAAGATTTCATAGGATTACCTATGTAATACATGAAACATTTCTATAAATTAGGAAAAAAATTCTATAAATTAAGAAGAAAATACCTGTGGCCATGTGCTTAGGTTCTCATGTTTCGCTTCAGCAGCTAGGGGTTCAGTGTCTGGGATCCTGGGAGCGGAACTACGCACAGCTCATCAAGCCATGCTGTGGTGGCATCCCACATAGAAGAACTAGAATGACCTACAATGATGTCATACAACTACGTACTGGGGCTTTGGGGAGGGAAAAAAAAAGAGGAAGATTGGCAGCAGATGTTAGCTCAGGACCAATCTTCCTCACCAAAAAAGCATATTAAAAAAAAAACACAGAAGAAAACCCCAAAACTATCAATGGGAAACTTGACAACTCCAGAGCATGTAGTTCATAATTGAAGGCATATAAATAAAAGTTCACTCTAACTAGTTATTAGAGAATAATAAAGTAAAACAGCAAGGAAAAACACTTTTAATTCCACCAAACTGGTGTACATTTAATCATCTTATTTCAATACGCTATTTGCAAAATTACCAGCAAGTTTATATTGGAATTACTGTCTCTTATAACAGTTTAGTAATTTGTGATTTTATCGCCAAACTTCTCCATAATTCCTATCGTTAATGCCCAAATTCTTGCAATCAACTTAAGTCCTACATTTTTCTCATACCCTACATTGAGCCTCTAAGAAATCTTCTTGGCTTTACTTTAAAAATATATCTCCTCTACAACCTTGGCCTAAATGTCCATCATTCCCACCTATTTTTGCAGTAACATCCTAATGGCCCTGTTTTGACCTTTCCATCATTAAAATTTATCCACAGCACAAAGATCAGAGTGATCCTTTGACAACTTATCATGTCCCTTCTCTGTGACAACTTATCATGTCCCTTCTCTGTGACATAATCATCCAGTGGTTCTTCACAATGGCCTTGGAGGCCCTTTGAGATTTTACACTCCTCCTTTCTTGTCTTTATTACTTCACCTCCTATTATTCTCTACATAGCTCACTACCCTGCAGACATTTTCACCTCATTACTATTTCTGGACATTCTAGGCTTGCTCTGTCACAGTGGATATTTGCACTGGCTCTTCGTGCTTTCTGGAACCATTTTCTTCTAAGTAACTTCATGGCTTACTTCCTCTCTTCCTGAAAATCCTATATCAGATGACACTTCCCCATTTAAAATTCCAAGTCCCCCATCATTTCCAATGTCTGTTACAGTGCCCAATTTTATTTTCTAAAGCATTTATCACATTCCTTTTTTTTTTCCCCAAAGCCCCAGCACATAGTTGTCTATCCTAGTTGTAAGTGCTTCTAGTTCTTCTATGTGGGATGCCACCACAGCATGGCTTGATGAGTGGTGTGTAGGTCTGCGCCCAGGATCCAAACCAGTGAACTCCGGCCTGCCAAAATGGAGCGTGCAAACATAACCACTACACCACTGGGCCGGCCCCTTTCACATTCTTATTTACTATTTCAACACGTCTACAGTACATAGTTTTGTATTTTTTCTTTACATTTTAACATTATGGGACATAGTTAATAATCACTGTCAGCCCAATGTCATTAGTGATGCAATGGTGTGAAAAATATGGTTATACCTTCTAATATCATAAAAATGGTAGCATTAAAGTAACCTAGATTTGAAATTATGCTTATTTTTTCCTTGGCTGCCTTCCCCACCGGGAATAAGCTTTTTGATTGCAAGGGCACAATTTTTTCTATTGTGTTTACTCTTCCATCCTCAAACTCTACAATACTTTCTGGTACATGGGAGAAATTAAATACGTGTCCAATGAATTTGTGGATTAAAAAAATAAATTATGTGGGGCTGGCTCCATGTGCAGCAGTTAAGTGTGCACATTCCGCTTCGGCAGCTCAGGGTTCGCTGTTTCAGATCCCGGGTGCAGACATGGCACCACTTGGCAAGCCATGCTGTGGTAGGCGTCCCACATATAAAATAGAGGAAGATGGGCATGGATGTTAGCTCAGGGCTAATCTTCCTCAAAAAAAAAAATGAAAAGAAAAGAAAAGAAATTATAATGCTTCATTACGTAGTAAATATTCAATGGATGTTGGTTGTTGTAACAGGAATCCTCAAGAGCATTCAGAAATGATTTTACTCATACATTTTGTGGTAAATATTTGATCTATTGACAGATGCTTTGTCTAATCTTCCAGTTACTTCTCTTTTCATGCTTTTATTATATTCTTAGGAAAATTTTAAAGAGTTTATGGAAGTAAGATAGGAATTTTTATATTTTAATAAAGAAATAATTGTAATTTTCTTCCTTTGGACTATATTTGAAATCCAAAATAGACTGATTACTTTTCCAAATAGTATCATATTGAATGAAAGTGTTTCTATCACAAGAAAAGTTAAAGGACTGAGACTATCCAGCTCACTATTAATTTCACATTAGCATTTTAGGCATGTTATTTATAGTTCAATTATAAAGTCATTAAAATCGCTAAGATTTTAACCTTTCCATTTCTTAGATGTGTTGGGAAAGGCATTTTGTATTCAGCAAGCTCTCCCAAAAGGCGTAGAAAAGAAATGTGATTCACTGAACTATAGTCACTGAGAAATAATGTCTGAATCTGAAAGCATTATTCTCTCATTATTCCAATCTCAAGACAAAACTTGCAATTTATAGATATTAATCCTTATAATTCGAAGTGAAATATAACTAACTCAATTAGGATCTGAAATCCTGCATGAGTGTTTGTCATTGCTACTCTCTAGCTGAAATTTTTGGTTGTTTTCAAAACATGATCTCTATTTAGAAGTTTGTGTTATCAGCAGTATCTGCATTAAATTTTACAGAATTACTTATCAAAATAATGTCAAAATAGTAATTTCACACTTTGAATCTAGTGAGAAAAATTAAAATATAGGCATCCATTTGGGATTTGTATGAAATTCATTCTGAAAACATCTTATACACACAATTATTGTACTGCTCTTTTCTATGTTGCTAAATCCTTTTTATTCTTTTGTGAGCAAATCATGTCCAGTAAGGACTCGAAGGGTACTAAAAGGAGCTATAAATATTAGAAGACTGCCTATGACTAATTAAACAAGTATTGACTTTAAGATGTCATTTTTATTAATTATTAAAGCAATGCCCTTGGAATATTGCCATTTTTCCTGGTATTGTTAACACAGAAAATATGATTACTATAATATTCTCTTAATTTACAGCCTGCATTCAGCTCCAACTCAATCCAATTTAATCTAGATAACACTGAAGCCCAACTCCAAGTAGCTGGGTTCAAGTATTTGAGTCCATATTTATTTTCACCTTAATCATCAATTTTGCCAAGGCTATTTAGTTAGCTGCCATTTCCACTTCACTGGCCTGTATGGGATGAAATGTGATAAGTTAAGTCACAATGTTGTACACATTCTAAAATAGTATCAAAATATAGAGATAGATATAATTAAAATCTAGCTTCTATGTCCTTCCACAAACATTATTAATACATTATATTTCAAGCAGTTTTATCGAGGTACATTTTGTGTAACATAAAATTCATCCGTTTTGAGTTTACAGTTTAAAAATTTTCGTTAACTTTACTGTGTGGTTCACCCATCACCGTACATCAGTTTTAGAACATTTCATGCCACCAATAAGATTCTTCTTGTCCATTTAAACTTAATCCTCATCTCATCTGCAGCCTCAGGCAACGACTAATCTACTTTCTGACACTAGACTTCTGCCTTTTCAGAACATAGCATATAAATAGAACTATATGATGTGTGGTCTTTCGTGTATGGTCACTTAACATTTCTGGAGTTCATAGCATGTGACAGTATTTTCTTTTATTGGTGAATAATATTCCACTGTATGGATAAACCACATTGTATCTCTCCATTCCATTTAGATTGTTTCTAGTTTTGGGCTATTATGAATAATACATCTATTAATGCTCACATGCCAGTCTTGGTGTGGACATGTACTTTCATTTCCGTTGGTTAGATATCCACCAGTCAAAATGTTGGGTCATCTGACAGTTTCACATTTAACTTTTTTAGGAACTGTCAAACTTTTTTCTAATGACTGCATTATTTTACATTCCCATCTGCAATAGTATGAATTTCTGTTTCTTCATATTTTCACCAGCTTTTGCTATTGTCTGCCCTATTTATTTTAGATATTTTAGTAGGGGTTAAATTGTATCAAATTTTCAGTTGAATTTTCATTTCTCTAGTGACTAATTACGTTGAGCATCTTTCATTTGTTTACTAACCATCTGCATATCATCTTTGATGAAATGTCTGCTTACATATTTTGCTCACTTTTTGATGGGGTCATTGTGGTCCTTACTATTGAGTGATCAGAATTCTTTGCAAATTCTGGATACTAGTCATTTATAAGATACATGTTTTGCAAATCTTTTCTCACAATTGTGGCTGTATTTTCCTTTTTTTAAAAAAAAAAGTTTTTTCCTTTTTCTCCCCAAAGCCCCCCATTACGTAGTTGTATATTCTTCGTTGTGGGTCCTTCTAGTTGTGGCATGTGGGACGCTGCCTCAGCATGGCTTCATGAGCAGTGCCATGTCCGCACCCAGGATTTGAACCGACGAAACGCTGAGCCGCCTGCAGCAGAGCTCGCAAACTTAACCACTCAGCCACGGGGCCAGCCCATGTATTTTCCTTTTTTGATGTTTATTTTGAAGTAAAAGTGTTTTGAACTTTGATGAAATCCAATTTATCAATTATTTTTTCTTTTATGGACCATCCATTTGGTGTCATATCTAAGAAATCTTTGCTTAAAAAGGTCTCAAAGATATTCTCCTATGTTTCCTTTTTAAAATGTAATTGTTTTAACTGTTACAGGTAAGTCTATGATCCAGTTTAATTTAATTTCTGTGTATGGTGTGAGGTAAGGCTTTGAATTCACGTTATTGTGAATCTCTAATTGTCCCAGCATTATTTGTTGAACAGGCTATCTTTCCCCAAAGAATTACATTATGCTTTTTGTCAAAAATCACTTAACTACAAATATAATAATTTGTTTTGAGACACTTAATCTTTTCATTGATT
Source organism: Equus quagga (assembly GCF_021613505.1). Taxonomy (NCBI): domain Eukaryota; kingdom Metazoa; phylum Chordata; class Mammalia; order Perissodactyla; family Equidae; genus Equus; species Equus quagga. Next base: position 50,981,466 of record NC_060278.1, on the reverse strand, counting down.
TATGTATCTATCTTTCTGCCAGTATTACACTGTCAGCTTTATAGTAATTTTTAAAATAAGGGAGCAAGAGTCTTTTAACATTACTTTTCCTTTTCAAATTCGTTTTGACTGTTCTGGGTGTTTTCCGTTTCCCTGTAAAATTCAGGATCTACACGTCAATTTATGAAAAATAACCTGCTAGAATATTGATAGAGATTGCTTTGAATCTCTAGATAAATTTGAGGAAAATTACCATTTTAATGACATTGACTCCTCTAATCCACACACATGCAATGTCTGTACATTTATTTAAATCTTCTTTAATTTCTCTCAGCAAAATGTTGTAAATTCTGAAGTCTTGAACTTCTTTTATTAAATTTATTTCTAAGTATTTAGAACCGCCGGTACCATGTTACACAGGAGTGGAAAGAGCAGAAATTCTTGCGGTGTTACTGATTTAGTAGGAAAGCATTCATTCCTTTACCATACAGTATGATGTTAGTTGCAGACTTTTTGTAGATGCTTTCTATCAGATTGAGACATTTCCGCTTTATTTCGACTTGGATAAGAACTTTTACTCTGAATGAGTGTTCGATTTTCTCAAATTCTTTTTCTGTGTCCATTGAGATGATTATGTGGTTTGTGTCCTTTTTTCTATTAATACGGTGTTTTATCTTGAGGAATTTTTGGATATAAATCAATAATATATTTCTGGAATAAAACCCTGTTGATCATAATGTATATCTCTATATCTCTATCTATCTATCTATCATCTATCTATCTATCTATCTGTTATTGGGTTCAGTTTGCTAATATTTTGTTGAAGATTTTTGCATCCATGTTCACGATGTTTATTGGTCTGTGGTTCTCTTTTCTTGTGATATCTTTCTTTTCCTTTGGTATCAGAGTGATACTGACCTCATAGAATGAGTTGGGAAATAATCCTTTCTCCTCTATTTTATGGAAGATTTTGTGAAGTTTTGGTATTATTTCTTCTATTAATATTTGGCAAAATTTGCCAGGGAAGCTTCTGGCCTGAGCTTTCCTTTTTGGGAAGACTTTTAATTACTGATTCAAATTATTTACTTGCTTCAGGTTGTTCATGTTTTCCATTTTTCTCCTTGAGTCAGTTTTGGCAATTTGTGATTCTTAAGAAGAAATTTGTTTATTTCATCTCAGGTGTTATATTTGTTGCCATAAAAATTTCATAGTATTCCCATTGATCCTTTTCACTTATGAGGTGTTGTGGCAATGTCTTCCCTTTCATTCCTAATTATTGTGATCTATGCCTTTTTCCTTCTTTCTTAGTTGTTCTGGCTAAGGGTTTGTCATTTTTCAAAAATCTTTTCCAAGAACAAAGTTTTAATTTCATTGATTTTCTCTGTCATTTTTCTGTTGTTTTATTTCACTAATTTTCACTCCAGTCTTTATTACTTCATTCCTTCCACTTGTCAGATTGTGTTTGCTCTTCTTTCTCTAGATTTTTAAGATGAAATCTTAAATTATTGATTTGAGATTTCTTATCTTTTATGATGTAGATAAGGTTATGAATTCCACACTAAGATTTAGCTATATCTCATAAATTTTAACATGTTTGCTTTCATTTTTGTTTAGTTTAAAATATTTTCTAGTTTCTCTTGCAGTTTCTTTTTTGACTCATGGCTTATTTAGAAATGTATCATTTAATTTTTAAATATTTTGGTATTTCCTAAGTTTCTTACTGTTATTGATTTCTAATTTAATTCCTTTGTAGTCAAGGAACATGCTTTACAATATTTAAATCATTTTAATTTGTTATGACTTGTTTTATGGCCTAGTGCATGGTCTGTCCTGGAGAATGTTCCCCGTGCTCTTGAAAGGAATGTGTGTTCTACTTCTATTGGGTCCTGCGTTCTACAAGTCTGTTCGATCTAGTTGGTTTACAATGTTGTTCAAGTCTTCTGTGTCCTTGTTGGTTTTCTGTCTAGTCTTATCCATTGTTGAGAACTTCATATTAAGGTCTCCAATTATTATTGTTTAATTGCCTATTTCTCTATTCAATCCTGTCAGTTTTAGTTTAGTGTATGTCGGGGCTCTGTTATTAGGATCGTATATGCTTATAATTGGTACCATTGTTACAAAGGAGAAGTCCTACTGAATTGCCCCATTTATCATTATCAAATATTTCTAGCAACATCTTTGTCTTAAAATCTATTTTGTCTGATATTAGCATAGCCTGGAAAGCTTAATGCTGGTTACAGTTTGCTTACAATATCTTTTACCATCCTTTTACTTTTTACCTTTGTGTGTTTTTGAATCTAAAATCTCTTTTATACAAACAAGAGACAGATGATAACTTTTTAAAATACTTTCTGCCAATCTCTGCCTTTAGCTTTGATTATTTAATATATTTACATTTAATATAAGTACTGATATGATTGGTTTTACACTTGCCACTTTGCTATTTGTATATATGTCTTATACTTTTTTGTTAGTCTGTTTCTCCATTACTGCCTTATTTGGATATTTTGGATGAATGGATATTTTCTATCATACCATTTTAACAACTCTTTAAATTATATTTTTATGCTATTTTCTCACTGGTTTCCCTTGGATTATAATTAACATCTTAATTTAATAATGTAGTTGGGATTAATATCAATTTAATTTCAATAGGATACCAAAACATTGTGACGCTATCGGTCCGTTTCATCTCCCGCCTTTGTGTTATCATGGTCATACAAATTACATGTTTAGACCTTGAAAGCACATCAATACAGTTTGTAATTATCGCCTTATGCAGTTGTCATTTAAATCAAATAGGAGAAGGAAAGTGTTACAAAGAAAAATTGTATTTATATTGTTTTTTTATATTTACCTATGTGCAGTCATGCACCGTTTAATGACATTTCTGTCAATGATGGACCACATATACAACAGTGGTCCCATAAGATTAGTACCATATAGCCTAGGTGCATAGTAGGCTATACCATCTAGGTTTGTGTAAGTATGCTCTATAACGTTCACACAATGACAAAATTGCCTAACAATCCATTTCTCAAAATGTATCCCATCATTAAACAATGCATGACTGTAATCACCTTTACCAATGTTCTTTGTTTGTTCATGTCACCTTGAGTTGCCATTCAATGTTCTTTTATTTCTAGATACTCCCTTAAGTATTTCTTGAGGAGATGATATACTAGTGATGAATTTTCTCAGTTTTGTTTAACTATAAATGTCTTAATGTGAACTTCGTTTTCAAAGGTTAGTTTAGTAGATATATCATTTTTGAATGAGAGTCTTTCTTTTTTAAAAAAAAATTTTCAGCACTTTGGATATGTCATCCCTTTTACTTTCTGATCTCCATGGTTCTTAAAGAGAAGTCAATTGTTACTCTTACTGATGATCTCTTGTGCATGATGTGTCATTTTTCTCTTGCTGCTTTCAAGATTCTCCCTTTGTCTTTCAGTAGTTTGACTATAATGTACTCATGTGTGGATCTCTTTGAGTTTAGCCTGCTTGAATTCACAAATTCATTGAGCTTCTTGGATGTGTAGATTAACATTTCTTTCATCCGATCTGGGAGTAATTTTCCGTTATATATAGCTTACCTCATTCTCTCTCTTCACATTCTGGGACCCCCATTATGCATATGTTTTAATGCTTTTTGATGTCATCCTGTGTGTCTCTGAGCCTCTCTGTTTGCTTTTTCTTTTCCATTAGTTTTTCCTTCTGTTACTCAGATGCAATAATCTTTACTGGCCTATCTTTCAGTTTGCTGATTCCTTCTTGTGTCAGCTCAAATCTGCTGTTGAACCACTCTGGTGATTTTTTTCACACATTTTTCAGTTTTTCAAAACTTTTCAGCTCTAGAATTTCTATTTTGTTCTTTTTTATTATTCTATCTCTTTGTAGATATTGTCTATTTAGGGAGATTTCCTTCTCAAATTTTCCATTAATTGTGTATCAACAATTTGCTTTACTTCTTTGAACACGTTTATAATTGAAAATTTAAAGTCTTTGTTGAGTAAGTACAATATTTTAGCCCCCTCAGGGGCAGTTTCCATTGATTGCTTTTTTTTTTCTTGTGTACCTGTCATACTTCCCTTGTTTTATTTTGGTTTTTTCTTTTTTTGTAACACTTTTTTTTGAAAGCTGAACATTTTAGGTAATTTAATGTGACAATTTTACAAATCACAATTCCCTCCCTCCATGGCTTGTTGTTGTTGTCACTGCTGTTTGTTTGTTTAATGACTCCCCTTGACTGATTCTGTAAAGTGTGTATTCCTGTAATGTGTGAACTCTGAAGTCACTTTTCAGTTATCTTAGCAGTCAGCTAATGATTTAATAGAGATTTCATTAAATACCTTGATCCAGTTAGTTTTCCAATTTATGCTGAGGGTCTCAGCCAGTTTATTGAGGCGTATCTTCAGTACTTCTGCAGACTACAATTTGGCCCCAGGATTCTTTGAAGGCAAAGCCATTTCTGACTTGCACTGGGCTTCAAGGTCAGTAATAGATGAGTAATGATCATCCTCTCAGGTCTTTAATGGGTATGCACACAGCTCTGAACATGTGTTCAGCCTTCTAGATCCCTAAGAATATCTCAGAGTTTCAGAGCCCTCTATGAAAACTTCTTTCCCGGATATTCCTTTTATATTTTTGGTGGGGCTCTTATATGACTCAACTGATATTACAATCTTAGGAAAATGCAATTTTAAACCATAGTAGTTGATTGTTTTCAACTACCCTCTTGGAGATAGGGCTCTTCTTGCTGAGCAAGCTCTGAGTCAGGTCAAATAACCCACTGAATAGAGCATTTCCAGGAGTTAGGACACAGGTCAAAAATTAGAGTTCTCTAAGAACGGATATTTTTGAGGACAAAAAACCAGCTACTCTCTCTGGTGGCTCTGAGGCTCCTGTTTTTCAAAATTATCTTGGTTGTGAACCTGCTGATTTTCACGGCGTCCACAGAGCTGAGGAGAAAGGGGTGGTAGTAGGCCAAGCTAAAACATCACAAACTCCACTGTTCCTACTGGGATTCAGTATTTAAACTCTTTTAATAAATAAATAAAGACTTCACATATATAAATTCATTTAATCCTCACAGGAGTCCCATGAGCTAGAAAGCATCTTTTCCCCTATTTTATGTATCAGGAAACTGAGGCACAGAGAGCTTGATCAAATTGTCCAGTGTCACACAGCTACTAAGTGGGAGAAGTGAATTTAGTTCATCGATTGAACTCTATTATATGAAAAACATTTTGTTAGGAAAACCTTAAAGGCATCCAAATTGTATGCAAGAATTTCTTATGTTCTGTAGTAGCTGAAATAGTTTCCACTGTCCCTTGTTTTTTATTGCTTTATTTATATGATTCTAAAGTAATGACATAGTGCAATTTAATTGGAAAATGAATTGCGTTACTTGCATATCTTATATCATGAATATAAACCATAATTATATTATTTTTCACCATTTTTGTTTTGTTTCTTATTTTTTACAAGTTAGACATTTCTAACAACAATTCTAATGTGCAATGTTTGCATCATTTCTCAGATAAAGCAAAAGACTAAAGTTAATTTCCTGCAGCTTTAATATCACATATAATGTTAAGTACTTATGTTTAGATATTATTTATTCAACTTGTTAGACCATTTATTGCATTGCAGTCTGATATATTTGTGAAAAAGTAGAAAAATAGAAATAGAAGAGTAATATCATTCCCTCTGTATTTTAAGAAGTTTTATGATGAAAATAAATGCATCTTTATACATATTTTTCTTCTAATTTGATAATTGTTTGGAATCCACCATGTAGTGGTTGGTTTTCAAGTTATCATGATTCACTTATTTTTCATCTTTCATTTGTAGGAATGTGTGAGTATAATATTAATACAAGTTACTTGGAATTATAGGCAGACAACTTATTATGAAACTGTGACACCTAAATGAATACAAATGCTTTGAAGCAAACATAAACAAAAAAATGTTCTAAAAGGGTATGAGATATAAATTTTTCTATTAAAGACACTTGTATTTGATGCTCGCTTCAGAAAAAGGAATTTAGAGGATTTAGAAGCCAGCATGTCCAAACCAGCTTGTGCTGAAAGGCCCTTCACCATATTCACATCTGGTTCATCTCATTAGGTTTGCAACTGTCACACTTTCAGCATTCCCATTTTATAGGAGTACGCTTGTCAACAGGGATTTCATTTACCTTTTTTTAAAGGAATTGTGTATAACCTTTAGGATTTGTTGTTTTTGTTCTATTTGCTTAACTTCATGTCTTAAATTCTCTTAAATGCTAAAATTTTTTTATTTTTTTTTGGAGAGAGAATCTCTAGCTCGCATTAAATTGTTTCCTATTTCCGGTTTGCAATTCCATTTTCAATGTTCAAAGACCTTGTGCGTGTGATTTGTCCCAGCATGAGCCATCACATTTGTTTCAAAGTAGACTCCCTTCATTTTTCCTTCAAGATTTTCAGTGTTTCTAAGAATTTGCTCAGCAGGGAATAGCACTTTATGGAGCTTCTGTGTTTTGCGGCTTCATCTGACAATTTCTGTGTTTACACGATGAGTGACATTCAGACGGGGAATGAAAACACTCTGTTAATTTGGGTTGAGTTTTCTAGTCTTTTCTTCTTTCAGAGTATAAATAAAATCTCAAATGAGTTTCAAATTCCTCTCAAACAGTAGGTTAGCAGAGATACGTTAGATCACCAGGTGATGCAGGCGTAAAACTGTTTAAACGTAAAACAAATGGGAACATCACAGAAAAAATATTACAGTAGAGGGGCCGGCCTGGTGGCATAGTGGTTGTCTGTGATCTGCTTCGGTGGCCTGGGGTTCACTGGTTTGGATCCCAGGCGTGGACCTATGCACTGCTTGTCGAACCATGCTGTGGCAGGCATTTCAAATATAAAATAGAAGAAGATGGGAATGGATGTTAGCTCAGGGCTAATTTTCCTCAGGAAAAAGAGGAGGATTGGCAGCAGATGTTAGCTCAGAGCTAATCTTCCTCAAAAAGAAAATGATGGTAAAAAAAATCCATTGGTTTTAATTGCATTGATATTATTTTCTAGTATAGACTAAACTGTCTTCAAAATAAAGAATATGAGGGTGTACAAGAGTCAGTGAGAGTGCCAAAGGAAATGACTTAGAGAATGATCAACACAATATTTTATAAAAGAAGATGTTACAGGTGTTAAGTGAATTTTTAAATAACATAAATGGTTGATGACAGAACCTAGGTGTCTAGACTCCCAATATATTGTAATTCCACTGTCTCAGGACTATTTACTGGACTAAGGTAATTGAAACTTTTAGTCTTGACTATACCTCATTCTAAACAGGTGATTTGGAGAAATATATGTGTATAATAACAGGCCTTAATCTCTTTATTACATAACGATTATAATTGTTTTTAATATTTTACTAGTTTTAATGAGTTAAATGAGACAATACAAATACATCAAATGAATAAACATAATTAGATAGATGATGGATAGATAGATGATAGATTGATAAATGATAGATATATATAGTATTATTGTTATTGTTATTATCATGCCCTTCTGAAGTTTTACTTTGCAAAATTTTCAAGTTTTTGGTACTGGGAATAAATGAAGTATCATTTCTCAATAAATCTTTCAACTAAACACAATATGAGTGTTGAGAATCTACCAGATTATCCACAGCCTCTCCCTTTTCTGAGAACTCCTCTTTTCTCTTAACCTGCTCAGTATTACTTTTGAGACTTACTATCAGACCTGATCTTTATAGCAGCTTCTTGGACCTGAGGGCACAGTTGTCTGGCTGAGGTAGGGTAAAACTGGTTTAATCAAAACTCTTTTCCCCAAGAATTGGAATTAGAAAAGAAAAAGTGGAAGAGGAAGATAAAGACTAAGAGAGGGTTCTGTTCCTCAGAGGTGTTCAGTGGCTATAATTTTGCCATGTGGGCCAGTAGTGCAAAGGAAGTCTATCAGTGGAGACAAATAATGAGGCAGCTGTCAGGAGAGGTGAGCAAAGAGACTGAGAAAGTCCTCTATCTGTGTGCTTGTTCCTACATCCTGTTAATTCACAATGTCCTGCATCATTATCCTTGTCTTCCATGACACATTCTGGAGTCTGATTACCAGTTGCCTTTTGCATTTATTGGTTCAAATGTTTTCTTCAACTTGCAACTAAGAGTGCTAATGTGAAAAAAATAAATTGCAACAGAACCAGCCCTGATTGCCTAATGGTTAAAGTTCGGCAAGTTCCGCTTCAGTGGCCCAGGTTCAGATCCTGGGTTTGGAAACACACCACTTGTCTGTCAGTAGCCATGCTGTGGTGGCAGCTCACATAGAAGAACTAGAAGGACCTATGACTAGAATATACAACTATGTGCTGGGGCTTTAGGGAGAAAAAAAAGAGAGAGGAAGATTGGCAACACAGGTTAGCTCAGGGCAAATCTTCCTCAACAAAAATAAATAAATAAATAAATAAATAAATAAATTGCAACAATTGATGCCACCTCTTTTAGTTTGCTAGGGCTGTCATAACAAAGTACCATGAACACAGTGGCCTAAACAGAAATTTATTGCACTTTCAACACTAGCGTGACTGCTACACCAAAGTCAGGGTTTGGATTAAGAAGAAATGGCAACCAGAATCTCTGAATGGAGACGTTGAAATCAACGCCCCGGAAAACGTTGAATTTCCAGATCCTTCAGAGACCCTTAGGTCTGTCAAGGAGCCCTTCCTTCTTGTTCACGGCTATGTTCTCCCTTGCTTAAACAGCTTAGAACGGCTTCTGCCTTTTGAGACAGCATATGCTCCTCTCAGGATATTTTCCTAACATTCCTCTTTGCCACCAGGTCAATAATTAGGATCAAATCACAACATATCTGTGTCAGTGACTAGAAAATAGCATTTCAGAGGCAAGATATAACATCAATCATATCAATGATATCAATAATATTGATGGGCCTACCACATCAATGAAGTTTTAAAGGTCCAGTTGTCTAGGTCATACTAGGACAGTCACCCCAAAACAAAGGCTATATTTCATCTTCCTCCTATGACCACTAACCAGGAGGTTAAGCTGAAGGGAAGCTTCTAGTAGTTCCCTTCAGTTTCTAGAGGTAGCGTATTCCACACCTGAGTATACTTCTTTGACTCATTGATTGAGTTAAAAGGAAGCCTATCTGTTTTGAGAGAGGCCCAAAATAAAAAAAGGCCCTGTAGCAGGTCAAAACTACAGTGTAGATCCTATGACATCAGAGGTGTCTGTTTCAGGGAAAGAGAGCATGTAGGGTTCAGGATAAAGCTCAACAAGAGGGTCTTTATGTAGAATTACTATGAATTCTCTAGGATTCTGTAGCATAGCTATGTCATCGCCACCAGAAAATTAAACACCACTTAAAAAACAGCAGAGAACCTGACTATAGGACATCATTGACTATGTTGTCAGAATTGCTCATCTTAAGCTCACTTTTGTCAGACCCGCAAGTTCAGCCATAACGTTGAACGAGCCCAGAAGCAATTATTCATATGATAAAAGTGGTATATCTAGAATCAGACATCATCTAGCCCACAAATAAATTGCGTGAGTGGGTGGCCCAGACAATTAGATCATCCACCACAGCCGCACTAGCACATCTTTCTTAGTTTACACGTATGACTTCAATGGATGTCTCTTATGGCCAACTGATTAGAGTTCAGAAAAGTCTAAACTTTTCTCATGTATGGGTAAGCTTGTTGTGTGGATATATGCAAAATCTGGGTAGATTCTGCATTATAACCCGAATCACTGGTGCCTCTGAGAGTCAGCGATGAACGGAGATCTGGTCAATGGGAAGAGCTCTAAGTGGTGCACCTGCTCATCTACTTTGAAAAAACAATGCCTCCCAAATTAAGAATACATATGGACTCATGGGCAATGGTAAATGGCTTTGGCTTATTGTACTCTGATGAACAAATTGAAAGATCATAGAAGAGAATGTCTAGGAAAGATACATGTAAATAGATCTATTGAAAAGATTTTTTTTGTGAATTTTATTGTCCACCAGAATATATCCATCATGAAAAAGGAAATACTTCTCCGAAATCTAGTTTTTCAGGTGGAACACTATTCTAGTATTGTTTTACATAATTTATAAATAAATCTAATATATATATTTTTTTTTTTTGAGGAAGATTAGCCCTGAGCTAACTACTGCCAATACTCCTCTTTTTGCTGAGGAAGATTGGCCCTGAGCTAACATCCATTCCCATCTTCCTCTGCTTTATACATGGGATGCCTACCACAGCATGGCTTTTGCCAAGCAGTGCCGTGTCTGCACCCGAGATCTGAACCAGTGAACTCTGAGCCACCGAGAAGCAGAACATGTGAATTTAACATCTGCACCACGGGGCTGGCCCCTATTTTTAAAGTTACTTTGTTTGTCTCCTATTTTTCTCCCCATTAAAAATAATTGTAAGGGGCCAGCCCAGTAGTGGTTAAGTTCATGTGCTATGCTTGGGTGGCTAGGGGTTCATAGGTTCAGATCCCAGGTGTGGGCCTAGCACCACTCATCAAGCCATGCTGTGGAGGCATCCCACATAAAATAGAGGAAGATTGGCACTGATGTCAGCTCAGGGACAATCTTCTTCAAGCAAAAAGAGGAATATTGACAACAGATGTTAGCTTAGGGCCAATCTTCTTCGTAAAAATAAAGAAAGAAATATCAGTTGAATAAATACCTGTTTATTTTGGGGGGGAATTTTTAAGGTCTCACTAGACAGTTTAGAGGGCTCATTCTGAATTAGTGTCCAGACTCTTAGATATTTAGTTGGGCATCAATGTCACATATTTGAAGAGAGATGCAAGTCCCCATAATCATCTGCTTACTGGCATATGATTGTTCATAATAGTCTCTGATACTGTGTATTTCTGTGGTAACAGTTGTAATATCTCCTCTTTCATTTTATTTCACTTAGTTGAGTCCCCTCTTTTTTTCTTAGTCTAGTAAAGGTTTGTCAATTTTGTTTATCTTTTCAAAAAACAGCTCTTGGTATCATTGGTTTTTCTATTGTTTTTCTGGCTTTGATTTCATTAATCTCTGCTCTGATCTTTGTTATTTTCTTCCTTCTGCTGACTTTTGGATTAGTTTCTTCTTGTTTTTTGTTCCTTGAGGTGTAAAGTTAGGTTGTTGAGTTGAGATCTTTCTTTTGCCTTAATACATGGATCTATAGCAATAAAATTCCATCTTAGGACTGCTTTTGCAGCACCGTATAGGTTTTTGGTGTGTTGTATTCACATTTTTATTTGTTTTGAGATATTTTTTAATTTCCCTTCTGACTTCTTTTTTGACCCTTTGGTTATTCAGGAGTGTCTTGTTTAGTTTCCACATGCTTGTAGATTTTCCAGCTTTCCTCTTGTTTTTGATTTCTAGTTTCACACCGTTTTGGTCAAAAAAGATATTTGCTACAATTTCCATCTTCTTAAATTTGCTGATACTTGGTTGGTGGCCCATCATATGATCTCTCCTGGAGAATGCTCCATGTGCACATGAGAAGAATGCATATTCTGCTGTTTTGGCATGAAATGTTCTATACATGTCTAGTTAGGCACATGTAGTCTAAAGTATGGTTCACATCCAATATTTCCTTGTGGATTTTTTATCTTGGTGATTTATTCATTGCTGAAAGTAGTATATTGAACTGTCTTGCTATTGTTGCATTGTTGTCTATTTCTCCCTTCAGATCAGTTAGCATTTGCTTAATATATTTAGGTGCTCTGTTGTTGGGTGTGTATATAGGGTTCTATCTTCTTGATGAGTTGACCCTTTTATCGTTATATAGTGACTCTTTTTTTCGACTCTTGTTACCATTTTTGGCTTAAAATCTACTTTATTTGATGTAACTGTGGCTATCTCCACTTTCTTTTGGTTTCCACTTGCATGGAGTATTTTTTCCCATCTCTTCACTTTGATTCTAAGTGTGTCCTTAAAGCTGAAGTGAGCCTCTTGTCAGCTGCATATAGCTGAGTGTTGTTTTTTTATCCATCTGTCCACTCCATGCCTTTTGATTGGAGAATGTGATGCATCTGCTTTTTGAGTAATTATTAATATGTAAGGACTTAGTAATGTCAACTTATTGTTTTGTGGCGGTTTTTTTAGATCCGTTGCTCTTTTTTTCTCTCTTTCTGCTTAATTTTGTAAATTGGCGATATTCCCTGATGATATGCTCTGATTCCCTTCTCTTTATCTTTCGTAAATCAACCATAGGTTTTTGCTTTGTGGTTGCCGTGAGGCTTACATAAAACATCTTATAACAGTCTATTTTAAACTGACAGCAATTTAACTTTAATTGCATACAAAAGTTCCACACTTGTATTCCTCCTTTTGTTTTTGAAGTCACAATTTACATCTTTTTGTTGTGTTTTCATTAACCAATTATACAAGCTATGGTTATTTTTAATACTCTTTTGCTTTAAGCTTTACACTGTAGGTAGGTGTTTAACATACCATCATCTTAGAGAATTAAAGTTTTCTGCATCTGACTGTATTGACTTTCACCCGTGTGTGGTATATTTTTGTATATTGTCATGTTACTAGTTAGTGTCTTTTCATTTCAGCTTGAAGACTCCTTTTTGCATTTCTTGTAAGACAAATCTAGTGGTGATGAGCTCCTTCAACTTTTGTTTGTTGGGAAAAGTTTTTTATCTCCTCATTTCTGAAGGATAACTTTGCCAGATAGAGTTTTCTGGGTGATAATTTTTTTCTACACTTTGACTATATTATTCTACTCTCTCCTGGCCTTTGAAGTTTCTACTGAGAAATCCACTAATATCTTAATGGGAGTTCATTTGTAGGTTACAATCTTTTTTTTTTCTTTTGCTACTTTTAGAATTCTCTTTTGAATTGAAATAATGAGGTGATCTGTTAGATTTGTGAACTTGGACATGCAAGTCTCCCCAGGGTTGGGACATTCTCAGCCATTATTTCTTTAAATAAGCTTTCTGCTCCCTTTTTCCTCTTTTCTCTTTCTGGACTCCCATGATTCTGATATTTGTTCTTTTGATGGTATCCAATAGATCACGTAGGCTTTCTTTGCTCTTTTTCACTCATTTGCGTTGTAGTTGTTCTCTGACTAGGATACGTCAAAGTCTCTTTTCTCTAACTCATTGATTCTATCTTCTGTTTGGTTTATTCTGTTGTTGATGCTCTCTATTGCATTTTTTTCATATTCAATGAGTTTTTCAGCTCCAGAAATTCTGTTTGGTTCTTTACAATTTCTATCTCTTTGTTAAATTTATCATTTTGTTCATATATTGTTTTCCTGATTTCATTGAATTATCTTTCTGTGTTTTGTTGTAGCTCATTGAGTTTCCTCAAAACTGCTATTTAGAATTCTTTATCCAGTAAATTGTAGAATTCCTCATCTTTGGATTTGATTATTGGAGGATTATTGTGGCCTTTTACGGATGTTGTATTTCCTTCATTCTTTGTGTTTCTTGGATTTGAGTTGCTGTTTTCACATTTGAAGTAACTATCTTCTTGTCCTGTCTTTACTAGTTGCCTTTGGGTGGGAGATAGTTTTCATTGGTCCTGCTTATATCTGAGGTTTTCTCCTACCTTGAATGGATATGCCTCCTCCATGCTTCCTGTTCCCTCTTATGGCAGAATTCTTAAGCTTGTATTTCTTCTTTGGATCTTACCTCATTGGGTTGTCTACTGAAATCCTCTCTTTTGTTTTCCCACAGACGGTGCTTAGTCGTCAGTTTGTGCTTTATCCATTGCCTTAGACTCTGGCCTGTTTTCTCTATGGACTCCCTGTCACGAGAGTTCTCTCTTGTCACCATTCTTGGGAGCATGCACAAGAGTGGGAGTAGGAGTGGGTTTGGCACTGGAGCATTTGTGCTGACCGTGGGCCAGGTTGGGGAGTCCTCAAGTAAGATTTACCCAGCAGCTCATGTGCAGGCTTCCTGCTGGAGAACACAAAGGATTTAGCAGGAACTGCATCCTTTTCATGCCATCTGACATTCTCATCTGCATCTTTCCTGATTTCCTCCCTCCCCCTAGTCATGGAGGTCCCCCCTGAGTACACTAAAACTTTAACTCTCTGGCTGCTGCAGGAGAGAAACAGTTTTCCCCAGCAACATCCCACACAGCTGCAGAAATAGGGCACTCACTCACCACTCTCCCTTTCTCCTGGGGGAAAGATTGCCTCTGGCTAATTCAGCCCCATGCTATCCTGTCTTAGGGAAGGCCCAGTGCTGGCAAAATTCTTCTTACCCTCTCTTGTGCATCTAAACTTATATACATTTTTTTTTTTTTGCTCCAAAAAGATGCTGAAACTTCTCCTCTGGAAACCTAGACTTCTACAAAGGCTCTCTTATCTGTCAGTGTCTGCACAAGTCAGCACTCTCCAGCTGTTCCCTGGCTGCAGGCAAGTGGGGCCGAGGCTGGTTCACAGATTTCTGCTGGTTCCACAGCCCATACTGAGGTCTGTCTGCTTATTATCCACACAGTGCACAGTAGGGGCAAGACTCCCTCTGTGCCCCTTGGCATATGGTGCCAAATCCCATAGCTTCTACAGAGCCACTTTTATTTTTGGATGGATGCCAAATTTTAGTTGTTAAAAGAGGGGAAAAAAGGAGGGACATCTTATGCTGCCATGGTACTGATGTCACTCTAGTCTGTTAATAAGAGAATTTTGCAAAGACATTTGAAGAGAATACACGAAAGCGGAAGTTTTCATCCCTTATTTTATCTCACTCTGAAACAAAAACTTTGAAAGAAGGCAAATAAGCCACAATCTAAGATTTTAACAATATACTTCACCTAAGGCTACTTAAGAAGGCAATCTAGACAAAAATAAACAAAGTTAATGGGTAGAAGCTGTCTGTCCATTAGTTCAGACGTTGAAATCTCTGGCAAGAATATCCTCATTGTGGAGATGAAGTCTCTGGCAACGAGCCTTGATGTCATTATCATTTGAAATTAATTCACCTTGTTTGAATCCTCAACCAAGGGCATTTCTTTTTCTTTTTCTTTTTCTTTTTCTTTTTCTTTTTTTGGTCAGTACAAATACTCTGGTCCTATTTCTGATTATTGTCAGGTTTTAATATTCATCTTTATTAATTTGATCTTGAATACACGTGTGACAAATTCTGGATCAGAGATACATTTCTTACTAAATACCACACGGTAAGTTATAAGTGTATTGGCCCCTCTTGCCCTAATACATACGCCTAGAGTGATGTCCTGTGAGCAGGGTCAACTGTCCTGCATAAGTAGCCAGATACCCCATAGGCTAGGAATGAGAAATGATTTCTCTCTGTTTATAAAGGGGAAGAAAGCAGTCCTCCTCTTCCCTTCCTGAAGGGTCTCCTAGGAAATATAGCTACCGTGAATTCTAACTCTAATCATTTGGTATACGAGGAAAATCTCTCCAGGAGCCAGCTAGACCTTAGTATCTCTGGTCGTCTGACCAAACAATATCTCCAAATTCTGACGACTTTATCCCTTTTGACATGTGAATGTAGACAGATATTGTTCCAGTCTTCTGGCACGTTGAGTTTTCACCTAGGGACCTTGTTCAGGCTGTAACCTTTTGGTCTTCAGTGAAAGAGATAGAGAAGTTTTATTATCTATTTTGATCAGAATAATTAACCAAATGGCTACAGATCTAAATTCCATGGTATGTGAGGATATTTCTTGTAAAAGAGAAAGCACTCTTCCCTAATTTTATAGTATGTATGTTCCCATGGCTCAGAAGCTAGTACTTTTTGAAAGAGCGCTAAAAAGTAGAGGGAGGTTTTATTTTCCCAAAGTTGTATATTAATAATTTGAGGTTATAAATTTTATATCAATGTCTATGAGTTCTGTTAATATAAGTCCACGAATTGGAGAAAAGAGGCACTCATTCTATTCTCCAAAACCAAATATCTGACTCCATGATCGTGAAGTAAAGATACTGGGCAGGGAAATTCATCCCTGGTAAATATCACCTTGTTGATCCAAATTAAAAAACATATATCAGTTTATGAGTCCTACCACCCATCAACCTAATTACTACTTACAACAGCAAACCTTTTCCCTTTTTTTGTTAAACAATTCCAGTATATTAGAGTTTTAAAAATATTAAGTAATCATCTTATACACTATACTGCATACTTTGTATAGACTTTAAACCATCCTATATTAAAAAATAAGAAAATAATAAGATATTATATCTTTATGGTTTCAGGATATTTAGTATATTTGACTAAGTTATATTTTCAACAAAATTGACCAATAATGTTATTAGATACTTTTTTAGTATAAAAAATAAAGATGTACAGCATTTTTTATTTAAATAGTTTAATCCATTTTTTATTTTTACATTGAAAAACTGTTCAGTATCTTAAATTTTGATGTATTTTAATCAATTAACTTAAATAGCATTGCTACTAAGCAATATAAAGTTTAAAAGGAAATAATATCTGTAAATTTTGGGAATACATTAATGGCCAAATTATATGGAAAATTTCACATAAATCTTTCAGGTAGCTTAAATAATTCTCATTTATATATGTCAAGATAAGCAAAAAAAGGTGTATAAAAATTATTTTTAAAAACATAATTAAATATTGCAAAAAGGCCATGATTAGAAAAGTTCTTAATGATTACTATCCAATTGAAATATATTATTTGAAGACTTGGGACAAATTAAATCAAGAAACAGTGTAATAAACACTTTAAAAAGCACGTATATTGTGTAGGTATTACTCCTGACAGAGGAAAGTTAGTTAACTTAAATTTAAAATACTGCAAAAAACTAAAGTTTAAAATAACTGTAGAAGGGGCTGGCCCAGTGGTGTAGTGGTTAAGTTTGCGTGCTCCACTTTGGTGGCCCAGGATTTAAGGGTTTGGATATCCGACATGGACCTGTAATTCATTCAAGCCATGCTGTGGCAGCTTCCAACACACATTATAGGGGAAGGTTGGAACAGATGTTAACTCAGGGTCAATCTTCCTCACCAAAAGACAAGCAAAAAAATAACTGTGGAAAAAATGAATTTATCAAACTTTCTAGTTTAAGTTTTCATGTTGAAGAAGGAAATCTTTATCTTCGATAGTCATTTCCTAGCTTGAAAAAAATGGAAGCAGATAAGACAAATATGTCTATATCAGTCAAATTGATATAAAGTCAAACCATGAACTTTAAATTTGAAAAAACTAAAAATATCCCTTTTTTATTGATCTAGAAATTGAAGTCAATTTTCTTTTAAAAAATCAGATTCAGTAAGTATGTTCAAGTCATAACAAGATCTATACATTTTCTAAAACTATTAACGTGGACAAAACTCACAAAAAATCAACATTCAGCTTTTTATCAAAAGATTTTCTCACAATATGAGAAAGGCTTCTGCATGCTGAAGAAGCTAAGCCACTTATCTGTTACTATCATGATTTCTGCTGTTCTATTTTCTGTGATATATTAAGTTGAAGCTAGCTTTCTATGGCTCTTGCTTATTTTGCTTATGTTTTGTTTGATTTTATTTATAGTGTAATGGTATATATCACATTTATTAATTAATAACTAAACCATATTATTGTCACCTTTTAGAACAGTAAGGTTAGAAAGTGTAAAAGCTTCTGAGAGGGACAGGGTCAGGGAAAACAACTCCATAAAAAGATCTGAAGCAAAAGGGATAAGATTTCTCAAAAAAGCATGAAATGTTAGAAGAAAATGTAGCAACTTCTTCAAATTTCTAAGGAAACATGATTTGCAGCCAGAATGACATATACAGGCAATGTATTAATCAAGCATAAAGATATAAAAATGTTTTTAATCCTACAAGACTTAGATAAATCATTCTCACATTCACTTTCTTAGGACACAGGCCAAGGGAAAAAAAAAAAAAAAACACATGAACACAGGAAGTGCTGTCTACAGCACTATAGATAAGTCAAGGTATAAGATTAGACTCTTGCTTGTGGCCGGAGTGTAACCAGCTGATATACAGTAGCACATGTATCCTAGGCTGTAGAAGCCTCCAGGAAGCAATGCTTCTGGAACTAAATGGACTTTTAAATAGATTTTTATTTAAAAGCTATAGCTCTTCTCCTTTCTGAGTTTGCGGTTTATGACCAATTTGAATACATATTCTTTTGATTCATCTACAGAGACATTAAAAAATGTCCTCAGGAAGTCATTGAAATGTTTGATACTACCAAATGACTTTGGCATGTAGTTGCTGAATTCGCATAGCTTTTTTTTTAGTAATATTGGCAAAAGGGTAGATGTAAGGAGTTATTGTTATGGTCATGGCTGTCCACCATTTTGAAACAACTTTTCCATATTTGGAAATAATCTCATGTTATTGTCACTGACTAGTTGCCCCGAGGAATTCAAGGGTTGGTTTGGAAGCATTTAACTGTTTTCCTAAATTGCTTTTTCCCTTTTGTTATGTTAACGAGATGCAGTCACCAACCACCCTGAACCAGACCAAGCCTCACCAGGAGAGCTACGCCTATGACCTTTGCCTTATTTTTAGTGCTAAGATCTCACCAGGAGGAGCTAAGGCCTTATTACCATAACCTGCAGTGTATGTGGAAGCATGTTTTCCAATTGAGCCTGCGCGAGAGAATACCCACCTCTCCCTTTTGAATATTCATCCCCATCCCAAATAAAAGATCCCTGCTTCCCTTTGTTGAGGGACACCAAGATTTTGGAAATGATTCCTCACGGTCTCCTATTTGCTGCAAATACACTTTACTTTGTGAGACAACCGCTTCTGGGGGAGAGTCTGATTTAACTCACCCGGAGGGAACCAACTTTGGTTTCTGTGACATTATGAGTCTCCATTCTTCCATGCACAAATCAAAAAGCTCATGTTTCTGGCCATCTTTTTAGCTAGGACAAATGTAAATTACCTAGGTTTTAATAATTACACACATTTATGAAACAGTAGCATTTGGAACTTAAACGAGCAAGTACACAAACTCTGGACAGAACTTCCATTATTTTGCTGGCAAAGAGTAGTGAAAGTGACAATGATAGAAAATTCCTAGTAGATAGAAGGTTGAGACTTCCAATAAACTTGTTTTCTGTAGGTTAATATTACTTTAGGGAATTAAAACAATAGAATGATAAATAAAATTAAAACGTGAATGAAAATCAATCCCAGAGATGGTAGACTGTTTCTAGGAAAATTATCCCTTGCCTCAGCTCATTTGCCATTAAAATGATCTTTCCAGACATTTACACTCAAGAAATATTGTTTAATGCACTCTTTCCCTGTAGAAGTGGCTGTTGAAATATCAGGTACTAGAGTTTAAATTTGTATTGCTATTTGGTTCTCAAGTAGAATAAAAAGATTGAAAATTAAGTTATTTATATGGATTTCCTTTATGTTATATAATTTAAATTTAAAGAGTTAAAATATAATTTGTTTAGAGTAGTGATTTTTACCTCTTTATTTCTGAAAGTTTATCTACAAGTTACTGTCAAAGAAATAATGCTGAGAATATCTATAGCGTTTTAGTAAAATAATTATTCACTAGAACATTGCTTTATTGAATGACTGACCATGAAAATCTGAGATCACAAAGCAAGCCAGGAATACTATAACGTATGACAAAGACAACAAAAAGAGAATACTTGGTAGGGTTCTTTAACATTGAGGAGTACATCTGTTTGAAGAATTTGTGCTTTATTTTCCAATTTTATTGAGATCATAATGGTTTATAACATTCTGTAGTTTTGAGTGTACATTATTATCAATTTCTGAATAGACTACATCATGCCCACCACCAGTAGTCTAATTTTTGTCCATCACCATATATATGTGGCCCTTTACTCTTTTTGCCCACCGCCCAACACCCTTTCCTTCTATTAACCACTAGTCTGTTCTCTCTCTCTTTTTAGTTTTTTGGTGAGGAAGATTGGCCCTGAACTAACATCTGCTGCTAACCTTTCTCTTTTTTTTCTCCCTAAAGCCCTAGTACATAGCTGTATATCCTAGTTGTAAGTCATTCTAGTTCTTCTATGTGGGATGCTGCCACAGCACGGCGTGTTGAGTGGTGCTAGGTCCAAATCAGCAAACCCCGGGCAGCCAAAGTGGAGTGCATGAACTTAAACACTCAGCCACGGAGCCACCCCTAATCTGTTCTTTCTATCCATGTATTTGTTATCTTCCACATATGAGTGAAAGAAGGCATACTTTTAAAGAAAAAAAGAAATCTAAAAGCATGAATGGACAAATTTTGCTGCAACAGCTGAAGAGAGATTTTTTCTCCCACTTTTCCAGGGACATTCCCATAGGGAAGAAAGGAGAGGGGACTGATTTCTAGGTCAGATCTTTCTGCTCGGTAGACTTTAAGACTTGCCATAATGTGGCTTCTGGCTTAGTAAGAATCTAGGGATGGGTCTTGAGGGAGGCCTGAGCGGAAAGACAACACAGTCTGGTTATCGACTGGGAGAGTTTCTGCTTGGCTGGGAGCAGTCAGGATTACTTGAGATACTATTGAGCAAATGCCCTGATGTGCTCTAATTCCTGTCTTCCCCACTGATTGTTGCCCTTCCCTTTGGCTTGAACAGTTCTCAAAAAATGAACGATTATCTTTTCAGCTTTAGAGTGTACATTTACTCCAAGAAAGCTTTCTTTTGGTTTAACATAGGTTTGTAGTGACATGCTATTAAAGGAGAGAGGCATTGCTGCTTCCGGGTATTGAAATCCATTTCTTAATCTTGACAGTGTAAGAACGTAGGTACATAGAGCACCAGCAAGAGTTCCTGATTCTCATTATAGACAACAATATCAACCATACTATCAAACCTAGGAATGCTGTGAAATAGGGCAAAGCTTCCTTAGGTAGCTAACTCAACGTGAACTTGAATAGTAAGTGTAGGAAGTTTAAATATCAAATATATTGAATTTTGTTATATGTGCTCGCAATCTTTATCTAGAGCCAGGAGAGGAGCCAAGAAAATCTGAGTTTATGCAGTCTCATTCTTTCTTAGTTCTTATAGGATATGAAAGAGAAAAGGCTAGGTTGAATTGTTTCCTTGCCAATCCTGTTAGAAAAAGAAGATTCTCTTTAGTAATAAATTTATCTTTCAATCTCTTTGCAATTTGTCTTTTGGGAAACTAAGGAAGATAAAATATGGAAAAAATAATAATAATAGCAACATCTTCACAACAATCTTGAAAACACCAAAAGCAGACAGAAGCTCAAAATTCACGCCCTTTGACAAAGGCAAGCATGCATGGAAACATAATTCCATTAATCCCTTTTTATGAGAATTTGGTCACATTCGTGATCCCAACAATGTTGATATGTATGTTCTCAAGAAACAATTAATATCAGTTCCCAATAAAACTAAAGGCATTGGAGTGCTTCCTAGGCACAAGTTAAATTTTAAAATAAAAATCAATAAATACGGAGTAACCTGGTTGTACTTTAAAATTTTTGAGAGTTTAGTATATTTGAAAACTTGATTGCTAATGAATTCTTGCAAAAAATCATAACCCAATAGAAATAAGTTGTTTGCTTGAAAAAATAGAGTTTGAAGGATGATTTTAAACAAAATATTAAATGGAATGATGTTTCTTTGATTTTCAAACAACTTGTTTATACTAGATATGCTCTTACATTATTTAGTGGCACCAATACTTTTACATCGTTTGCAATAGTCATCTTATTTATCACTTCATTGAAGTTTTATTAAAAGGTTCAGTTTTATGTATTTTCTCTCTCTAAACTCACATAAAAAGGTTTCAGAAGTTCAAAATAATTCAGCACTGGGGAAAACAATCAGGGTAAATTGCATTAGGTTTGCAGGTCTTTCTAGAGATAAAAATAAATGACTAATAGCCAGTTACTCAATGTCAAGTAAAAAGAAATTACAAATGCAGAAGCTAACTGTTAAGTGTTTTTGCAATTGTTTTAACAAGTAAAAGTGACAGTGCTAAAAGAAAATTGAATATCTTTCTTGATCTATACATCCTAGAGTTCTCAAACCTGCCAGTTCTTGAGGATTTTCAGGTTACTTCAGTGACAGTACTTACCATATTCAAATGTTCTCTCTTAGAGTCTGTTAAAATATTTCAGTAAATTGCGTTGTAAAGGAATTGGAAGATTTCATTCACAATTTTTTTTCTTCTCCACGTGTGGCTATTTATTTTTTGGGAAAAAAAGAGACAAAGATGGTGGTTTCTGTCTTTCAAGAGATTACAGTTGATTGAAGGAGAATGATGAAAAACAATGAGGTATTCATGATTCTGTTTAATGCAAGGATGTTTACACAGGTATTGAAGGCTGTGGGAGCAAAGAGCACAGGGGAGCCCTCCCTGTCTGCCAAGGAGTTGGGGCAGAGAACGTAGGTGATGGAAGAAAGATCTTTAATTGTATTTCCTGGAAATTTGATATGAAATCCTTGTAAAGTTTTTTTCTGAACATCCCGGAGAAGTGTCGAGAAAAAGCCTTATGCAATCCTACGTTCACACAGGACACTTGTAGGAGGAGGGGCAGATTTGTAGACTAGCAGAAGATGAGGATCTCAGAGGTATGTTCATCGGGGGCTCCCTCGGGTGGAAGCAACTGAGGAAGTTGGGTAGCCCTTGTAGGACTCAGAGCAATCGTGATGACCAAATATGGTGGAAGTACTCCAGGAGTTTAACAACATGTACATCTGTATTCATGAACAGTTTTAATATCGTCAATATGATAATAGTTCTAGCCACATTTATTGAATTCCTATTATATTCCTGACCCTGCTTAATACTGTCTTTGTATTACATCATTTATGTCAAAATGAGTCTATGAGATACATTCTCTCATTATCCTCATTTGTGCAGAGAGAAAACTGATTCATAGAGAGTTCTGAATCTATAGCCCATTTGCTTAGCCAATATACTGCATTATAGAAGAAAGTTTATGTAACATTGTCTGCAATGTTTAAAATGTTCGAAAATAGTAAAGATCGAATGATTGATGATACATTTTAATATGAAAGACTGCAGCTTTTGAATGAAGTAGCTCTATATGTACCCACAGGGAAACATAGTTTCAATGTATTGCTAAGTATAAAACTAAAAGCAACTTGCAGAACAAAATGTATGGACAATAACGAGATATAGGTATGAAAAATGTATGTGTAATTTCATAGCAAAATTTCTGGAAGGATACATTGGTTACTAGAGGGTGGGTGAGTAGGGTGCTGAGGTTGAGTGGGAAGGGACAGGAAAAAACAAGGAAAGAGAAACTGAGATATCTTTATACATTTTTTTTTATGCAATAGCTCTTTTTTTGGGGGGGGGGGAAGATTGTCCCTGAGCCAACATCTGTTGTCAATGTTCCTCTTTTTTTTCCTCCCCAAAGCCCCAGCACATAGTTGTATATCCTAGTTGTAGGTCGTTCTAGTTCTTCTATGTGGGATGCTGCCACAGCATGGCTTGATGAGCAGTGTGCAGGTCCACGCCCAGGATCCAAACTGGTGAACCCTGGGCCGCCAAAGCAGAGTAGGCGAACTTAACCACTATGCCACTGGGCCAAGTCCTCTTTATACACTCTTGTTGGCTTTTTTCCTATGAAAAGAAACACATTTTCCTGTTTAATTTTGTATTAAAAACATAAGAGAGAAAAAATAATTAGCTGATATTTTTACTTATTAATGAAAAGATATTTCTTTGAAACATAATTATACTTTAAGGTATTTATTTGTGAGGAAATCAAGATTGTTTATGAAATCATAACAGACTGATACATTTGTTCTCTGTGGCAGCTAACAGAAGAGACTATGAGTCCTTTAATAGCTTGCCTATAAACTCGGATTTCTAGAGTGTCATCAAATACACCAATCCCTTTTAAGTATAAGTGATTCTCTTATGTCCAAGGAAGGATCTCTCCATACATTTATATAGTAAATTTGGAAATAGATAAAATGAAGGAAATTTTGATGGTGAGATGTCAGAAGATAAAGTAAAGAATTTGGAGGAGAAAAACAAATAATAATTATTCATATTTGCACCCATGTTTATCACTCCTTTTATATAACTTATTAAGATGTGCATGATAATCTTTCAGATAAGAAACTGGTGCAATTTCGAATTTCATATGATTAGATTACACAAAGCTGCATGCAGTTCGAGTTGCTGACTGATCTGAGAATCCAGTTTGATCCAGACAAAACAAAGGGAGAACATTTTACAGATAATGGAAATGGAGTTTCACTAAAGGTGTGCAAGAGTGATGACATCACCAATTTATATTTTGAGGGGGATGAAAATTTAGTCATTGGGGAGCCTTAATAAAAGAGCACTCACTTTGAAAGGATGCTCACGAAAACTGAATGTAATGAAATTCTCTATATAGTAACATTTCTAAATAGTGTGTGAAACAAGAGAAAGAATGGATGTGGGCAAAAAACAATCATAAAGATAGTATTATTTTAAAAAATAACGGCTAGCACATTTTAAAAATAGATCAAGTAATATTTAAATATATTTAACAATTTGGAAAGGCCTAAAGAGGGCCTGAAAATTCCATTGTGACAGCAGCAGACTGGCAATTAGAAAGGCTGAAACTGGTTCTCGGCCTTCACACTATTCATATCTCTTTTAACTGTGAAAGTCTTTTAAAGAAATTGGAAGTTTCTAACGAAAAGAAAGAAGAGATAGGGAACACTGAGACATCCTCTGGTTTTTATTACATTCCTGCTATATTTATTTTTTAAATCAAACACACAGTAAGGTGTTAAACTTGCAAAGAAATGGCTTGTGTTCTTCAGCAATGACACACTCTGAAATTGCTTACCATCAAAATCCTCTATGCTTATGCTAAATTAGCAAACTCAAATTTGAAGTGGAGGTGTGATGCTAGTTTGATGGAGTCTGTGTGACATCTAGATTGGTTATTTTTTTCCCCTTATTAAGTTTTGAAATGTAAGTGTTCCTAAAGTTTAACACCATACAATTTAGTGAATGAAAATTTTAAGTTTTTGATGATGTCTTTATTTGAAACAAAATCTATAAAATCTAAAAGGTCACATCTACCCCGTGATCTTCAGTGGGCAGTTTTCCTGTCGTTCTAACTAGGTACCACATATTTTTCACCAACTTAAAAGTCCTTAAAAGCAACATCTAATGGATTTATATGCATATAGTAAAATTTCAATAACCCACAAATTTGGGGTTTGGAAAGGACTACAGTGATTACTAAAATGAACTTACTATGCTATTGATGAGAAAATTGAGAATCAGAAAGTTTAAATGATTTTCTCATAGGGTTACTAGTTTTAGCAGCTATAATTATCCACTTTCTATCCTACCACATAACTGTTCCTCAAACTTGGATCTGTGGACTCCTGTGGTCATAATGACATATTCAAGGTATTCACCAAAGTCCTATTGAATGCTTTAGTTTTCCTCACCCCAAATTTGTCCCACTCCAAGTGATTCCTGTTTTAATAAATGGCGATTCCATTTGCCAGTTACTTAGGCTAAAAACGGTGGAGTCGTTATTTACTCCTATCATTATTTAATATTACATAAGCCATCCACTAGAAAATGTTATGATCTATAAAAGGGATTAGCAAACTTATTCTGAAAGGGCAAGATTGTAAAATCTTGTAGTCTTTGTAGGCAACAGGATCATTATCATAACTACTCCACTCTGCCATTACAGTATGAAATCAGCCAGAGACGACATAGAAAGGAATGGGTGTATTAGCTGTGTTCCAATAAAATTTTATTTACAAAATAGATATCGGCCCTGATTTCCACCAAAGGCTATAGTTTGTCAATTCATTTGTCAATTTTCCAAATGTGTCCTGAATGTGTAAACCTCTTCTTAACATATCCACTGCCATCTCCCTCACGTTTCAAATCGAGCACTACAACGTCATCTCATCCAGTCTCTCTGAATCCAACCTACAATTCAGATCCATTGGAAGATTCTTCTTAAACAACATTTTGATGACATTTTTTGGATAGGTGGAAAATTCTCATGATTCACAAAGCAAAAAGTAGGAAAATGTATACGCCATGGAGTGTCGCTGCCTATATTTCATCCTCTGTCTAGCAAGCAGATCACCACTGTTAGTATTTTCCTGTGAGTTCTTCTAAAGATCTGGATAGACAGATTTGTAGATATTCACTGCTTTTTAACAAATGATGGCATATGATATAAAATAACCTGCTCCTTGATTTCTCATTTATTAATAAAGCTTATATGGTTTTCCATTTTGCTATATCACGAGCACATTCATTATTATATTATGGTTGTGTTATATTCCATTTCATTAATATTTAGTGAACTAGTCACTACTGATGGGCAATGAGGATGCTTATCATCTTTTGCTGTTAAAAATAATACTGCACTGAATAGTAGTATACTTATTTATATATGTGCATAATCTATACATTTATATATATCACTTGTGTAACTTTACATATCACTTGTATACGTTTATATATCTAATATTGCAAGGTAAAAGGAGAGTTGCTTTGCCTTAGCTTTTTTATTCTAAAATATACAAATATTGATATAGATACAGATATAGATTTTATTTTAATTTCTTTTTTCTACACTAGAATCAAGCTCTTTGAAAGTGTGGATTTTGTATAAATTTGTTTTCTGTACCTACCTTCTACTACAAAGCAGGCCCTTAATCAATCATTTTTAACTATAAATGGAAAAATATATAATAGAGGTTTTTTTATTATGGTATATTCTTAAAAATAGAAGCTGAGACTCTACCTCTTAATTTGAGTTTTGGTTTTAAAGATATTTTCAATCCGCACAGTATTATTTTAATGGGAAAAGGAAAGGTTGCAACATTCTACTAATAATGAGACAACGACAGGGTATATTAAATGTAAATTCTGCTTTTCTGCCAAGTGATTTAGCTTGGTAAAGTTTCCACCTAGGTTTGAATGAAAATATTGGTAAGAAAATTTAGCTATCACAGAGCACAAGCTTGTAGGCGTGCTGAATTAAAAAATAACTTGTGCCTAGCACAGCTGGTTATTGCAATTAAGTTTCAGCAAAATATTTGTGACATTAAATCAATGTTGTTAATTTGAATATTATTAATTTTGCAGTGTTTATAATTAATTTTTAAATTAGTTTTGGTTGTATCACTGTATAAACAGATGGAATTTATACCTGGGTTTATGTTTTGAACTTCTTAAGTAACATTAAAATAAATGATTTAAGTCAAGTAGGAAGTATGCAAGTTTACACATGGGTATATACATATTTTCCATTAATAGATGACTGTGTATTGTATCAGTCTGAGAAATACTATCTGTGATGTTTTTTCCCTTTATACCATTTATTTGTTAAACCAAAAGCAAAAGTGCATTTTCCTTCAATTTATGTATCTTTGGAGCATTTTTTACCAATGCACATCAAAACTCCATAAAAATAGTTGATATTCCTGGTGACTTATTTAATACCAAAAAAAAAAGTTTTAAAAACTGTCTAATTCTGATTTTTTATATGTCCATAAAAGTCACTAATCTAAAAATATAACCAATTCATTCTCTATAGATAGACATAGAAAAAGATATGAGTGATTATATACCTTTGAAGCCCACAGAAAACTCCTGTTTTTTCATGATTAATTAGTATGCCTATAAGATTATAATAGCTTGATACTTAATTAATTTATGAATTCTACAAATTCCCAAAGAGAAGAGAATAAGTGCCGTATTATCAATCCTGAATTCAAAGCTTAATTTCCCAAGTGAATAAACTGATGATCGTAGGCTGCTAAGTCGTGTGTGTGTTCACACATTAAAAGTGGAAAATAATTTGAAAAAAAAAGCCATAGAAATGTAAGTTTTTTATTATTAATATCATGATTGAGGCCATTTGGTGGAAGAAAAACATAGTAAACTATTTAAATGTGTTGGGCATTAACACAAGAAACATAGCTTTTCACTATGTATAATATTCAGACATTTAAACACTGGAGTCCCATAATAGCTGATATTTAATTTTTCTTGACTTTCACTTATTGCTTGAACTGTTAGAACTGCATGAGCATGGACAAATTCTTCAATCTTTTCTGTGGCTTATTTTCTTAATCTATAAAATGCGTGATAATTTTCCTAAGAGAATTGTTATGAAGTTTAAATAACTCAGTAAGTGCCAGGCCCTTAGAAAATTGTTTGGCACTGTGGAGTAGGAAGAATGCTAAAGCAGGAAAAGGACAGAACTTGGTATTTATGAGAAAACACTTACCTTCTTAATTAAGGTAGGCTTTCTTTTTTATTCAATGTATATTTTCAGTTCACTTTCTATATTGCAAACAATATAATTAATTTTTGCCATGAATTCAAGATAATCCAATATGCATCTATTTTTTACATAGCAATATGAAAAAGTACAGTGAAACATTAGTCACCATTAAAATAATGTTTAAAAGAGGACTGTGTATGAGATTTGGAAAGTCAAGGGAATAGGTTGTTGTTCTTTAGAAGCACTTGCATCTGCACACACAGCCAGATAAGAGATTCACAGAAGCTGCCAGAAGAGCTCAGGGGAACCTCTAGTTTGAGCGCTTCAGCTTCAGGGTGACATCATTGATGCCGAATTCCTGACCTTTGCTCCCCAAGCCTTCCAATGGTTATATGTGCCCCAATTCCCTATTGTTTCTGTTTTCCTCACCTAGTCTTGCCTATAATTTGATTATTTTTAAAGAGAGCAATTTATTCATTCAGTTAGCTTGTCAATTAGCCAATCAATGTTAGTCAAATTGCTATTATAGGTGAAGCCCTGTCTTAGAAATTGTGGCAATTCTGCAAAGGCATGAAATGCATATCTGATAGCTCATATATTGCATAAAATTTTACAAGACACTAAAATAATAATGAATCATTCATGAATATATGACTTTATTGCCTATTTGGTTAGTGTTAAATTACCACTATATGTGCTTATTATTGGGTGTTACTTTTA
The DNA here is from genome assembly GCF_021613505.1 of Equus quagga. Classification (NCBI taxonomy): domain Eukaryota; kingdom Metazoa; phylum Chordata; class Mammalia; order Perissodactyla; family Equidae; genus Equus; species Equus quagga. Next base: position 50,952,580 of record NC_060278.1, on the reverse strand, counting down.
CATAACATTGAAAAGCAATCAGGAAATATAACAAAGCTAGAGTATTCAAAACAGCATGGTTCTGGCACAAAAACAGACTCACAGATCAACGGGACAGAATTGAGATCCTAGAAATAAAACCACACATCAGTGGACAGATAATCTTTGACAAAGGAGCCAAAATAGCTCCTTTTGGAAAGGAAAGTCTCTTCAATAAATGGTGTTGGGAAAACTGGACAGCCATATGCAGAAGAAGGAAAGTAGAGACCACAATCTTGCACCACACACAAAAGACTTGAATGTAAGACCTGAAACCGTAAAACTCGTAGAAGAAAACAAAAGCAGTACACTCTTTGACATCACTCTTGAAGGCTTTTTTTGAATATAATGTCTCCTCAGGCAAGGGAAACAAAAGAAAAAATAAACAAATAGGACTACATCAAACTAAAAAGCTTCTGCACAGCTAAGGAAACCATCAACAAAATGAAAAGGCAACCCACCAACTGGGGGAAAATATTTGCAAATCATATATCTGATAAGAAGTTAATTTCTAAAGTATGTGAAGAATTCATAAACTCAACAACAAAAATATGAACAACCCAATGAAAAAATGGGCAGAGAATATGAACAGATATTTTTCCAAACAAGATATACAGGTGAACAACAGGCACATGAAAAGATGTTCAACATCAGTTATTATTAGGGAAATGCAAATCAAAACTACAATGAGATATCACCTCACACCCGTTAGAATGGCTATTATTAAAAAGACAAGAAATAACAAGTGTTGGAGGGGATGTGGAGAAAAGGGAGCCATCATACACTGCTGGCATAAATGTAAACTAGTGCAGCCACTATGGAAAACACCATGGAGATTTCTCAAAAGATGAAAAATAGAAATATTATATGATCCAGCTATTCCACTTCTGGGTGTTTATCCAAAGAACATGAAAATACTAATTTGAAAAGATATATGCACCCCTATGTTCACTGCAACATTATTCACAATAGCCAAGACTTGGAAGGAACCCATGTGCCCATCAATGGATGAATGGAGAAAGAAGATGTGGAATATGTATATAAATACCATGGAATACTACTCAGCCACAAGAAGGCGAAATTGTGCCATTTGTGACAACATGGATGGACCCTGAGGGTATTATGTTAAACGAAATAAGTCAGACAAAGACAAATACCATGTGATTTCATTCATATGTGGAAGAGAAACAAATATATAAATAAGGAGAATAGATTTTTGCTTACTAGAGGGGAAGGAGGTAGGGGAGGGTAAAAGGGGTAAAGGGGCATATATTTACAGTGATGGACGGGAGCTAGGCTTTTGGTGGTAAACACAATGCAGTCTATACAGAAGCCAAAGTATAGTGATGTATGGCTGAAATTTACATATTGTTATAAAACAATGTGACCTCAATAAAATAATTTAAGAAAATGAACACTTGCAATGTATGAATCAGTGCTATAGAGGCCACGCGTGGTAACTTCTTTAGGGCTCACAAATTCATGAGGTAGGCACTATTACCTTCTGTATAAATATGAGCACAACATAGCCACAGAGAGGTTAATTGCTTCCTCCAAATTCACTCACTGGTTAGGTGCAGAGTGGCGATGTGAACCTGGGTGGGCTGGTAACAAAGATAACATATTTAATCCATAATATATTAACATACTAGTTAGCCATGTTCTTCAAATAAACCAAATCTAAGTTAAAAAAAAAAAGACATGTAGCAAGTGTTGATCTGGAGCACATTATTAACAATATGTTATTATAAGCACAAAAATAGTTACCATCAGAATAAATGCCATCTAAACATAGTTTTCCCCTCAACAGAGGAAAATATGCTTATCACCAGATTGTCATTGATTCTTGAAAGGTATGATTAATTCACAAACAAATTAACACAACAAAAGTCTAGCCAATGTGCTTTAGCTTCCTTTTTACCAAAAACTGGTTCTTGGAGATATGTGTACAATGTAACTAATATAATCTTTAAAACTTATTCAAATGATAAAAAATATCGTTGAGGACTCTAAGTGACATGGCTGACATATAAGAAGCTTAAGACTGGTTTTGAGTCGAATCACACACTATCTGTGGACCCGCCCTGTTCCATTTAAAAATAGACCTTTTTCATTTTGCTCAAATTAAAATCCTGCTTTGTTTGAACACAGTCTTATCCCTACCTTCCCCCTAAATCCTGAATTACCTCAAACTTTTCTTTGTTCCATGAGAAATGGCATTTTTTATGAATGAATTCAGTTTTTCCTTTTGCAGATTTCAATGAGATCGTGAGGTTTTCTACTAAGATTTCCTTGAGAATCTTGCTCATTTCATTCATTGGAATCAAGAGACTTGCAAGTAAAATATACATTTCCTGAGCCCTTAGTGACCACACTCCAGCCATCCCTCAGTCTCCATCACAGATGGATGAGTGTCCCCATGGCAATGTGAGATCTCAGAAAATGTCCTATAGAACATTAGCTACTGAATCTGGCTGAATTACCTTGTTATCCTAGAATGCTGTGGTCTTTAAGTCTGGAGGGGTTTTTTGTAATTTTGTGTACATTTCTTCACTGTTGAAGCTTTCAGAATTATAAATTGAAGGAACATTGTGAAAAAAATTTCTCCTCCTTGGTGGGCCCTGTCTTTCCACACTGTCACCTTCTTCTGCTAAGAAAAGTGAAAGTTCCAGAATCACTTGTCCTACCTGTTTTCTGTTTGGTTTAACCCAATTTTATATGTTCTTAGAAATTTTCTTGAGTAGAATTGTGACAGCATATAGATCTGGACAGTATTTAATAGCCTCCCCCTGTGATCTGGTGAAGGAGAAATAAAAGGAGGGACTGAAAACAAAGAAATTCCATACTTGCCTGAAGACATCTTTTGCACATGCAAAGGGACATGTCAATCCTGCTTTTAAACTTGAAGGATATGACTCGTAGGTGTGCAGGAAGCCTGTCAACAATGTGCTCTTTTTTTTTTTTTTTAGTGATAAGCTCTCATTAAAACCCTGTGTTGTTTAAATCTTATTCAAATTCCACTTTTCCCCCAAAATCTGAATAACCTCTCATCTTCTTTGTTCAGTGAGAAGCTGAATTTCTATATTTACAAGTATTTTTCCCTTAGTCAAGGAAAAAATTTAATCAATTTTAAATAAATTCAGCTTTTTGGGGTTTTTTTTGGGTGAGGAAGACTGGCCCTGAGCCAACATCTGTTGCCAATCCTCCTCTTTTTGCTTGAGGAAGACTGTCACTGAGCTAACATCTGTGCCAATCTTCCTCTATTTTATGTGGGATGCTGCCACAGCATGGCTTGATGAGCAGTGCTAGGTCTGTGCCTGGGATCTGAACCTAGGAACCCCAGGCTGCTAAAGCAGAGCATGCAAATTTAACCACTACATCACTAGACCAGCCCCTCAACATTTTGTTTTATGGATATTAGTGATTTGAGATTTCCAACAACCCTTGTCATGTGCAATGTCTGTTTTTTGCTATTCCTAGTTGATAAGGAAAGAAAAAGAGTGTACACTAACAATAGTGTAAGAGTTGAATTTGCTTCACTTGGTCCCCACCTCAGTTACACTGAATTGTCCTATTCCAACCATGGGACCCTGGTAAGGAAGCTGCTCTCCATCCCCTACCATGACAGGCAGAAGCTTCTGGGTAAAGATAGGGAGGCTTCCCACCTGGTAACCAAAGGACTTGTCACATGACAATTCCAAGTCCAAACATGCTTTGGGGATCCCAGTTTTAGGATAATGTGATGATGACCAAGAAAGGCTACCCACAACAGAGACAATGAAATACTCCTCTCATGAAATAGGTACAAAAATCATCACTGGCTAAAGTGCCAAGTCGGTATTTTTTATTCGCCATTGATCCTGACAACCCAGACTGTGCCCCCCGGTGTGGACCCTTTTCGTGTCTACCAGACATGGTGCTGTCTAAGTCTCAAACTGATGAAATGGATGGGACTCCTGTCAGAGAAAGGACCCTTGCTTCTGAACCTTCAGACTCTAATACTCTTCTCTCCCCACTTCTCTTGAGATGCCTCCTTTTGCTCTAGCTCCTCCAGAAAAAAAAGCCCTTATTTCACTTCATTTTTCACAATTCAAGACTTAAGTTCTCCCTCAGAAAGAGCTAGATTGGCCCTTTCAATGACAACCCCAATCCTTAGACATCCAAAATATTATCTAGATTTCCTGAGGACATGAAAGTATTTCTCTTCAAAGTCATAAATTCCCTTCCAGGGAAATCACTTCAACAAACTGAGTAAAGAATTTCTGAGGAAACCAGACAAAAATTAAAACCCCAGTTCAGCTTGTGCCTCACTTGTACCAAAGTGCCCCCTGGTTCTCGAATTCACACTTCATGGGCACAATGATCCTTTTGGCCTGTCCCTATTCAGAATCTTAGACAATTTGATAGCTTTAAAAAGCTTTTATAGAGTGCTAACTCTATAAAGTGCTTATTTTTCTTGAAATAAAAATAAGTCTTCACTCATGGACATAAATGCAAAATACTCATTGAGGCTGTCAGTTATTCTGAACTTTTTGAAACACTTGAATTGCTTTATGTTTCAAATGAGATAACGACATTTACAAAATCCTATTCCAAAGTGCACGTTTATAAACAAATTACCAGTGTGGGTTTTAGGAAAGCTTATGTGAGTTCAATTTAAATTAGAGAACCAGAGAGATAAAGGCCAATGAGTCATACAATGAACTAGCACTGAAATTTATAATTTAATTAAGGAGTGCTAGATTCCTTTATGAAATGGTCCTCTTCCTTTTAAGTTTAAGAATTCAAAAAGCGTAGATTCAATGTTTGCTCAATAAAAGGAGATTAGTAGATGAGCAGAATTCATTAAAACGTGAAAGTGTGTTGTGTTAAGGTTTCGATTTTTTCTCTAACGAATATTCTTTCTGTTAATGAATAAATCAATGTATTTGAAAGCAAATCTTAACAAAAAGATTACATAAAATATATACACATTTTAATTTTTGGCTTTCAGGTGCATCAGTGTAACAGAATGATGTTGTCCACTATGATCTACCTAGGGTATAGGGACATTTTGCTCTTGTTCTGGCCCTCTGAAATTTGGGTATAATAATAGACTCCTATCACTAGAAGTGACTCACTGGAGAGGTGTTTACAGAACTCCAGGGGAAAATAGCAAGTTTCAAGTCACATGCAGGGTAATTAATATCAATATCTCATCTTCAGCTTGTAGCCTGACAGTTCCAATGCCTATTTTCTGTGGCTGTGTGTACATATGCTTGTCCATGCCTATAAATGTATGAATATGTATGATATATATCAGACATAATAAATGCATACATGTATGTAACTCTGAATCTTCTTTGAGACCATTAAGACTAATCTTCTTGGTTCCAATAGACAGCAATTCTAACCAGTAGACCAGGAATCCCATATCATCCATCATCATGGAGACTCGATTTTCCCTTAAGGTCTATGTGTCTCTTTTTCTGTCAGTTGCTTCTGTCAGCTGATGTAAGCTGCTCTCCAACTTTTGATATTTTTCCATTATGCCTTCATAGAATCTTGGTTGGTGATCAGCAAATACATTATATTCTAAATTTCTTCTTTGAACATTTTCCTGATCTTCTTGGTGGAAATGAAACTTGAGTCTCCCTTAGAACACTACTCTCCTTTTAGTTCTCAAGTGATGGTTGTTTTCTTTCACAAATCTTATATATTAAGGGTCCTGGAAGTGGGGTTGGTAACACTCATGCTTTCAGAGCATTTTTCACCTGTATTCACTAAATTGCCCCAGTCTTGAATTTTATGACACTGGATTATACCACTCACTATCCATCATTTTTGCTGTCCTACACACAGGAATACATAACTCTAAGTAATTCTGAGTGTTCCTGGCAAGACTCCTGTCCTTCCTCACTATACTGTTGATGGGGCTGAGGGTGGGCCGCCCCAAGGTGTGCCACTCTGGTATGCAAACTATTTCGAGCTAAAGACAATGAAGACTCAAAACATTCAGGAAGAAAATTTTACCTTCCCCCAAGCTGCCTAAAAGAAATTTAAAATAAAGGCTGTCTCCAGGACAGGCCATCACCATAGATAACTCTGGGTATCTAGTACACTTGGGAGGATCCTTGCTAAGTCCACTCTTATCAAAGTCCTGTTTACCAAAGATTTGCTTTTCATCTCTATGTAGATTGTCTTCCTCCCCTTTGAAGTCCCAGATCATTATGCCCTCCTTGTCTGTAGCTGAGGGTACTTAAACAGGTGGACTCAGCCAGTTGGATGAGTTACTCAGTTTCCTCTGGGTTTCTCCCATGTATACATGTTATTCAATTTTGTTTGATTTTCTCTTGCTAACCTGCCTCTTTGATTATTTGACCAGCCATAAGAACCTTAAGGAAAAGCGGTGGGGGGAATTCTCCCACTTCCCCGACACTGTCAATCTTATCACTGCCGTTTTCCAAGTCATTCCCATCGTTCATAGAAGATTTTAGCACCTAGCTAATGGTCATGCAGTCCAACATTAATATTGCTTTAATTTCTGATTATTTAAAAATTCATGCATATAATTGATCTAATAAATTTGCTACTCAGTTTCTTGACCTCCATCCCTCTGATGATCATATGCTTCACTCTACTTCACTTATTTATTCCCACAAACAATCCTATACCATGTTAGTATCAACATCTTCGACATCCATAATCTTGATTTTCAACCATTCACCTCTTCAGCAACAACATTCTATCTTGTCTTTTTGGTTTAACTTTCTTTTATTTCCACCCAACCGTAGCCAGTTATCAACCGCACCATTACATCCCACAATTGTTTTAAATTATTATTTAAGTACCCTGTTCTCAGTGAGGCTTTCTTTGGCCACCCTATACGAAATTGCAATTCTCTTTCTTCCTTGAGCTCCACATCTCTCTTCTCATTTTTGTATTCTGCTGTAAGACCAATGAATTATGAAACTGATGATGCTGAAGTTTCAAGTCTCTCATTTGCACAGCCCCTTCCATGCTTTAACAAATTTTGTATTTAGGATTTTCTATTATTTCTCTTAAAAAGTGCCATCAACATATATATTGAGATATATATATATATATATATAAAACATATAAATATTTAAAGACTACTCAAAAAATGGATCTTCCCCTACTTATAATTTATAAACACCAGCTATAAACATTGATCACTTATTTGTCCACATATGTATTGTCTATCTTCCATGAGTAGAATGGAAACTTCATGAGGGCAGGTATTTTTGTCTGCTTTGTTCACTGCTGTATGCACCCGGCGTCCCCAAAAGAGTAACTGGAATATGGTAAATATTTGCTGAATTATTTCATCTTGTTCATTCTTACTCACCTCTATTATAAATGTTATTGATATTTTATTTATTAAATGAAGACAAAACTACAACTCTGCTAAACTGAGAAGCCAAGTTTCCAAGTTTCCAGAATAGGAAAATTGTAAAGAATAAGATATAGAATGCAAATGGCTAATGGAGCAGATCTGTCAAGAACAGAGACCTAAAAAATACAACTGCTTTAAAGAGAGGAGAAAAATTATTTATGCTTAAAAAATGCAAAGTGAACGTGTGGTGCAGATGACTCTTCTCAATGCAAAGGCAAAGTAGCAATCCACAATGGTTGCTTGGCAACGAAGCTCCGGAATTTATGTAAGTGGAGAAAGTTCAAGGCAGTTTCACAGAGGGCAAACGCCTACTTCATTCAGAGTCAATTCTAATTAAACAAAGTAGTGCAGTATAAAAAATGGTATACATCCCCATAGTTCCCGAATATAGTGCATTAAGACAGTTTTTACAGAAAGTGAGAAGAGAGAGAGATTTCCTTTTTTTTTTTTTAAGTTTCACTGTGTGGCATCAGTAGGAGACAAAACAAGATGAAACAATATGCATTTCCCTAAGCTTGAAACAACGGTTACAATCTTGAAGGGTGTCAAATTGACAATAAGAAAACAAGAGCTTTTCCCAGAAACTAGACCCCATCCATTTACAATCAAATACTCCCTCAGTTGATTGATGAAGCTAAAGGTTATATGCCTTTGCTCCAGGTTCAAAGGACCAACATGAGTGGGTTTTAAGGCTCCAGCCTAAGAGATGTATTAGTCACAAAAGAGGGAAGTTGTGTAACCGAAAGTTCGGTCTCTGAACCCGGTGCCAATCCAAATAAGGGAAGAGAGTCTTGAGTGGAAGAGGAAAGTTTTTACTATGCCGGGCACAGGGAGCAAAGCAAGGGCTCATGCCTCAAAAATTGCTAGCTCCCGGATGAGGAACGGGTAGGGATATTTATTTGGGGTTTTGGGCAGGCGAGGGAGAGCATGTAGCTTGTGCAGGTCAGTCAGCGCTTTTCCACCAGCCTGTGTTTGGCCTTGAGAGGCTACGG